>NW_023249120.1:0-1758 GCF_002007445.2 Ailuropoda melanoleuca | reverse complement strand
CCGTGAGATGCTTGGTGGCGCACGCTCCCGGCTCACGGACTTAGTCTGCTGTTTCCAGAGTGCGGGTCCGCAGGTCCACCCGCTCCCCGNTGGTGGCGCACGCTCCCGGCTCACGGACTCAGTCTGCTGTTTCCAGAGTGCGGGTCCGCGGTCCGCCCGCTCACCAGTGCAGGTGGCCCGCCAGTCGCCAGCCGCCCCGCGCGCGCTCCTGGAGCTCACGTTCTAAGTCTGTTGTCTCGTGGGTGCCGTTCGCGAGTCCGCCTGCTCCCCCGTGCAGGTGGCCCGCCAACCGCCAGCCGTCCCGCGTGCGCTCCCGGAGCTCCCTTCTCAGTCTGCTGTCTCAAGCGTGCGGGTCCGCGGTCCGTCAGCTCCCCCGTGCAGGTGGCTACCGCTTCCCAGCGCCTTGACATGGCGGCTCCCTCCCCCTTCTGTTTAGCTTCCGATAGCTGTGCGCGGTTTCACGGCTCCCTNTCACGGCTCCCCGCTTCGTACCTCGATACTCAGCGCTGGAGATGTTCATTTGTAGAGATCCAGATGTATCTTCCTGCGTCTCAGGCTGATTCCGTGGATGTTCCTGCTGGTCTGGTACCTATCCAGCTCAACTCAGGGGACCGGCTGAAAAAGGGGTCCCCTACTCCTCCGCCATCTTAACCTCCCTCCTGATTTCAGATTTTGTTTATTATGAATAAAAGCTGCTATACACATTCTTTGACATTTTGATTAAAAAAAAAGCATAAACCAAATGAACCATTTATTTATTTATTTGGGAAAATATCTTTTTGGAAGAACTATGTACAGATATATTCCTAATTCTAAATGAATCTGTGCATTATTCATAATGGTAGGGTTTGATTAGAAGTGGAGAGGGGAGGGATTTACCCATAGCTAATGGGCTAATCTTTACCAGGTTAGGAAATAAAATCAACCTCTTATAACAAATGCAATTTAGGTGAACAAACAGTTTTATACTACAAACGCTTTTAACAAATGTGTTTCCTATAGCAAATATTCATAGACTCACATTAAAAAATTATCTCCCTTAGATTGTTAAACTGAGTGTTTCAATATTGAATATATTTTGGCTGACAGATTTTCACAGAACCTCAACTTCATGATGACCTGTTAGGGAAAAAATAAATGTTTTACTTCAATATTTGGGGCTTTCTTGTAATTATTTCCTATTGTGGCCTTATATAGAGAAAATTCCCTGAGAATACTAGGTGAATTTATTTTTTTTACAGTTCTCATTGATTCTGAACTTTTGTTACCTACACGGGTGTTTGAGATTTTATTATCCAAGTCCTGCTTCCCATGGGGTTGTTTGCTGGATTAGGAAGAGGAAAGGTAGGGCTGGCTCTCTGGGAGCAGTCTTCTTGCACTTGATCATCATGAAGTCCCCCCGGTGTCTCTCAAGCAGTGTGAACTCAAGGCTGAGCTGCCAGAATTCAGGAATACCTGGGAGGCAAGTCTACTTCATTCTCACTTTAAATCAGGTATAATTGAAACTCAGAGGCTTACTTAGTCTCTGCATTTCCAAGTCTGAGGCTACAGGATGAGCAGATCCTGGAAACTCCTGCAAGATATGAGCTCTGGTTGGTAGCAGGGTCTTAATACTTTCCAATTACCTCACTGAGGAACCTACAAGAGCTGTCTGTTCTCTGGGCATTATTTACATCTCTGTTTTCAGTACAAAAGAAAGAACTGTGGTGAGAATAGCAGAGCCACAGAAACATGGGGTGAGTTTTTGTTTCTGAGTGT
>NW_023249119.1:0-835 GCF_002007445.2 Ailuropoda melanoleuca | reverse complement strand
CCCATGATCATCTTGCAGATAAATGCTGACAAGAACAATATGCACCATAATGAAAACAACAATAAAGCCTTTTAACTACCAACAACATTCCAGGGGGTGTCAGGGCCGAAGTGTTTTCAGTGAGATGCCTCCTTNATGCCTCCTCTATGAAGAGTAGACCCCTCCCCCCTTCCTGCCTTGAACAAAGCCTCTTCCTTATGAGCTTTCTGAGGGCATCAAGTGATACCACTCTGCAACCTACAAAGGGTTTCCTTGGTGGCAGTCCAGACGCTATCCGCCTAGAACGGTAAGTGAGTCATAGTTTGTACCAGAGATGTTGCGGTAATTACAATACAATGAAAAAGCTAGAGCTTTTAATTGTTTCCACTTCAGGATAGACCTTGGGCCTGTGGGCTAGAAGCTAAGAAACACAGCCAGCAGCAGGCTCAAAATCTGACATCCCTGGCTCTCTGTCATCCACATTTTTGCCTTGAAGTCCAGCCAGGTAAATCGTCTCCAATGCAGAGAAGTCCCTGGCAGATTCCAGCCGGGTTCTGTGGGAAGCAGCCGCAAACTGTTCCTTTCCTCCTGCATGTTGTATTTACTGGCTACTCCAGGGAAGAAGAGACCACGGCTGGCTGTGGTAGAAGGTTAAATGATGCCGATAGGGTCCTCCCTGCAAACCCGGCCATCCTGGGGATGTGCCTTCCCATCACGCTACCTGGGAAGATGCCCGTGGCAGGAGAGAGAAATGTCTAGCTTTCCTTCTTCCTTCCTTCCTTTCTTTCCTTTCTTTCTTTCTTTCTTTTTCTTTCTTTCTTTCTTTCTTTCTTTCTTTCTTTCTTTCTTTCTTTCT
>NW_023249118.1:0-925 GCF_002007445.2 Ailuropoda melanoleuca | reverse complement strand
ACGATCATCATCTCTCATGAGTAAGGGAGCATGAATGAAAAGGGTCAGGATTTTCGAGGACTCAGCGCCATCTCATTGGTAATAAAGCAGAGCGTCCAAGGAAACACCTCCAGCGAACAGCAGACTTCTCACTGGGGACCCCGAATCCACATTGGGTGTAGGTGCCTGGGGAGGATCCAGCCCTTAGAATCAAGAAACAAAGTGTGAGGGGAAAGCCCTTGAAGTCACGACGGCCTTATGGAAGGAGGAACAGGAATCAAGGTGCTTTAGTACCGTGAGTAAAACACGACGAACACAGCACTGAGAAAGACAATTCGGCCAAAACCCGCTTCCAACGAAATGCTTGCTCCCTGGGGAAATCCTGTCAAAACTGCTGGCGGCAATGGAACGAAAAGGCCCAAAACACGTCCGTCAGAATCAACACCGTACAGGGACCATCTTAGCACTATCATCACCCTCCGTGAATAGGGAAATATGAGGGAAAGTGGTCGCGGAAGCCTGACGAGAGTGCCCCATAGTGGTCTCTGAGACACCACACAGTCCAGGGAAATATCAACGATCATCATCTCTCGTGAGTAAGGGAGCATGAATGAAAAGGTTCAGGATTTTCGAGGAGCCAGCGCCCTTCTCATTGGTATNAGCGCCCTTCTCATTGGTAATAAAGCAGAGCGTCCAGGGAAACACCTCCAGCGAACAGCAGCCTTTTCACTGGGGACCCCGATTCCACATTGGGTGTAGGGGCCTGGGGAGGATCCAGCCCTTAGAACCAAGAAACAAAGTGTGACGGGAAAGCCTTGAAGTCACGACGGCCTTATGAAGGTGGAACAGGAATCAAGGGGCTTCGGTACCGTGGTTGAAACACGACGAACACAGCACTGTGAAAGACAATTCGGCCAAAACCCGCTTCCAACGAAATGTTTGCTCC
>NW_023249117.1:0-760 GCF_002007445.2 Ailuropoda melanoleuca | reverse complement strand
TGATGCTATTGCTACTTAATAGATCACAGTGTTATGTAAACTTAACTTATATGCACTGGGAAACCAAAAAAAAAGTTCATTTGGTTTATTTTAATGTGATATTCACTTTATTATAGTAATCTGGAACCTGAACCTGTGATATCTCCAAGGTATGCCTGTAAAATATATTTCTTATTGTATGCAGATTATGTAATATACTGAATGTTCTAGGAATTCCTCATAGGAACAATCAGCCTGCTAGTAAAGCATTTCCATAAAAGCCTGATTCTGCTGTCCTTCATCTCTACTAATATGATAGGTGGAAAAGTTGTTGTGTAGATAAAATTGATTATTGCTATTCTTCCAAATGTTACCTCAGTTATCCTGAGATCATCTCACTGGAAAAGGTGGAAACTAAATAGCTAAAGATAAGCCTACAGAACAATATTTTCAGTTTTTTTCATTATTATAGTATCACTTGTAGTATATAATAAGTATACTTGTAATATCACACAGTTATAGCATGAACATGATGTGGTTTTATAGTAAAAATAATTTCTGAACAATTATATGGCTTTCAAAGTCTAAAATGCCTATTCAGCTNCTAAGAGCCTGCTTCTTCCTCTCCCACTCCCCCTGCTTGTGTTCCCTCTCTCGCTGGCTGTCTGTCTCTCTGTCAAATAAATAAATAAATAAAATTATTAAAAAAAATAATAAGTATACTTGTAATATCACACAGTTATAGCATGAACATGATGTGGTTTTATAGTAAAAATAATTT
>NW_023249116.1:0-874 GCF_002007445.2 Ailuropoda melanoleuca | reverse complement strand
TCTGAACATTTAAAAATTGCATGTTTTCAAGAAGTTTTTCCTTCTAGAGCATTGATAATTATATATTAAAAAATATGGGCAAAGTGGAAAATTTTAACGAATATCAAAATTTAAAATAACGATTTACGTGACAAATTTTGATATGATTTTTAAAAATATGAGAGTCTTACTAAATGTTTTAAGAAAAAACTGTCAGTACTCCTGATTCATCTAGTTGCCAATGAAAGTATTATTATTATGCTTCAAGTGTTACATATAGACCTACTTACTAACACATTTCAGACTTACCTAAATTATTCAATATGCCAAACCATTCTTCACAGTGCATGTGCAACTGTGCCAATAGCCCACTAATCTGTGTGTCCCTCCAAAAATGGGAGCTGGAATCAAATGAGAGACCAGGAAACCAATACTCAGTGCTACTGTGAAAATAATACTTACATCCTGAGAGCTATTCCATTCCCTCTGTGTGAGAGAAAGGATTTGACAAAGTAATTATTTTATTTTATATGTTAGCTGAGCACTTCTGCCACTCCAATCCTCTCTGTGCACAAAGCAGAAATATGGGGTAGCTTAGAATGGAGAGGTCTGCAGGCAATACCTCGATTAAATGAACAAAGTGACTATCCATCATCAGTAATGAGCCAAACCAAAATCACATGCACCCTGATGCAATGAAATCCAGAACAGAACAGCCTCACTTATGTAATAGTCCCAGAAGAAATGCACAACTTAAATTAATTAAGAGGAACTATCGGCAAACCTAATTAAGGACATTCTAATCTTGCCTGTGATTCTCAATTTGTAGGCCACGGTATTAGAAAAATACCTTATCTCTTTATGTGATAATATGAAATTAGCTCTAAGATATAGG
>NW_023249115.1:0-518 GCF_002007445.2 Ailuropoda melanoleuca | reverse complement strand
TTTAAACCAGGGGAGGGGGCCCTCTCTTGGTACTGGTAATGAGTACCATAGTCCTTCGTAGGGAACCTTATAAGATTCTACTGGGAACTTGGTCTTTGTTATTGTGGAAGCATCAGGAGTGGACAAATTATTTGTCTCCTGTTNTGTCTCCTGTTTCATTTTCCATGAACATTTCCACAATATTTGGTTTTACACCTCTACTATTGTGAAATCATCCCAAATTTGGCACCGGCTGGCCCTTCTCTGCCAAGGGTATGTTTGAGCCAAGAAAAATGCAGCTTCTGGGTGACTGGGAGACTCTAGGATCAGAATGCTGTCAATAGGCAGTTTCTGTGATCTTAGATTGTGAACCACCTCTTGACACCCAGACTAAATAGATTTCAGATTTATAAACTTCAGATAGAAATTTTGTGTCCATGATGACGACCGAAGAATATATGTAATCCTTAAACCTCCTCAGGGCACGTCCAACTGCCCTCCCAGTGCTGACCATCCTTCTCGGACCTGCTGTCATCCTG
>NW_023249114.1:0-6931 GCF_002007445.2 Ailuropoda melanoleuca | reverse complement strand
GATGCTGTATTTTGTCAAATGCTTTTTCTGCATCAATTGAGAGGATCATATGGTTCCTGAGTCTTTTCTTTAAAACCCACATAAAAACTGAAGGTGGGTATGTTACTAAAATTTGAAAAATTATCTTGAGACATTAAGTACAGGAAATATCTTAAAACACAGAACAAAAATCAAAGACATGGAAATTCCTAAAGAAAAAGCTAGCAAAATTAGAGGATTTCCCCACAAGACATAACATACAGATAATGCTATATAATGCTATATAAAAAAATACATATATATATATGAATTTAAGTATAAATATAAAACAATAAAAACCATAGAAAAAATTAGAATGCTATGTATTTTACATAATGTTAGGCCAAATGGTTAAAAGGGGGAGGGGATATTTGACTATGCAAACTTATCTTAGGTTACATAGCAAAATATAGCATAAATAAAGCCATATTCACATGTTAGAGTTGGAAAACTATCTGCAAAGAATATGAAAGTTTATAGATAACCATAATGTAGCAGTTATAAAGTGATTAGAAAAATGTAAGAACCCTATATGTAGCAGTTATCTATTGCTGCATAATAAATTGCTCCCAAAATTTAGCTTAAAATAGCATTCATTTTTTTCAGTTTTTGTGGGTCAAGCATAAAGAAGTGCCTTAGCTGGATTCCTCCTGCTCTAGGTCTCTCATAAAGTTGCAATAAATCTGTTGACCATTACAGGCTCATGAAGTCTCAATTAGGGAGGAGAGCTCTGCTTTTAAGCTCATTCATATGGTTTTTGGCAGGTTTCATTCCCTTGCCACATGGGCCACCTCATGGCATTCCAGCTGACTTCCCACAGGGTAAACAATACAAACTGAGCAAGAGAGAGCACTTAGAAGACTGCAGTCTTTTTGTAACCCAATCTCAGACATCCCATTGCTTCTTCTGTATTCTATTTGTTAGAAGCTAGTAACTAAATCCAGCCTGTATTAAAGGGTGAAGTTTACATGAGGGTGTAAATATCATGAGACAGAAATCATGGAGGTTATCTTAGAAGATACCTCCAACTCTGTAGAAAGATGGACAAAGGAGTCATGGGCAATTTACAGAAAAGTGAATCTAAGCTGAGAAGCAAAGTAAATAATAAATATATTATGGAGAGAGAGAGATTTTCAAAGTGCTAATTGAAGAAATGCATATTAAAGTATTTAATAATGAGTTATCACTTTACACCCATAAAATGACAAACTTTTTAAAAAGGAAGTGTAGTTCCTACTAGAAATTTGAATTCTTTTAATTAAATATTTTTTAAATCTCTATGTATCTATCTATGCTTCAAGCAGAAATTCCACTTCTTATATTCCATCTCGTAGAAATAAAATCAACAGTATTTAAAGGAGTATGTGCAAAGACATTATTTGTAATAGCTCAAATCTGAGGTTGGTTGGGAGTGGAATGAATGATTATAAGAGCAATGGCTAAATAAATTGTGATTCCTCTTTGCCATAGAATATTAGGTAGCCTTTTAAAATAATTAGTTAGCAGGCATCTGGGTGGCTCAGTTGGTTAAGCATTCTATTCTTGATTTAGGCTCAGGTCATGATCTCAGGGTCGTGAGATCGAGCCCTGTGTCAGGCTCCATACTCAACGAGGAGTCTGCTTGAGATTCTCTCTCCCCCTCTTCCTTGGCCCCTCCACCCTCTCTAAAATAATAAATAAATAAAGTAATAATAACTAGATATGTACCAGTTGTCTTGGAGGGATTTCTAATAAAATGTTATACAAACAAGTAAATATAATGTGATTTCATTATTATAAAATAAATGCAACATCTATTATTATATAATTATATAATTGCATTATTATATAATTATTATATATTATATAATTGCATATATTTTATATATATTTATTATATGAAAAAGGAGAAATGTATAGAGAGATAAATACTAGGTTATTTACATTGGTAACTCTTGGGAAAAAAAAAAGATTGATTTGGAACAGAGAATGTGATAAAAGCCAAAAAAAACCTGTATTTTATGTGTATATTTAAAGTCAAAAGAAATTTTATATGCATGTAAGTATATATATATTTAATAGTATATATTTAAAGTTAACAGAAAATTTTAAAGTATGTCTGTGGCTACATTTATATAAAAATAGAGAGGCACAGATATGATAGATGTCTATGTATCTATGCATATATTTGAATGTGTACATGTACATGTAGAAATAGATGAAAGGATGGACAAAAATAAAACAAGAACGTGTCACTCTTACAAGCTCCTTAGAACCTGAAAAAGAAAAAAGCAAGAAAAGTTGTTGTGTCTACCGCATTGTCAGTCCAGCAGCCCTTCCTTGTGATAAGCACCTTAAGCAGGGGAGTTCAACCATAAATCCCATGCGCACACACCGTCAGAGCTAGTACTTGCCGAGTGGGTGAATCATATCCGAGTCATGTGGCTGAGAGACCCGCAGGACACATCTAAGCACACTGCCCTTTTACCAGACGACAGTTCCCACAGTTTTCTGCATTCTTTGACGCGAAATCACTCCAGTGTGTTTTGGCTTTTGAGCTGATGATATGATTTTTAGATGATATGATTTTTAGAGTAAACCACACTTGATAAACAGGAAAATTGTAACAGCTAGAAAAGGTATGACTGTATTAGGCAAGCAAGAAAAGGAAACACAAAACAAAGATATTTCAAGTCTGTATTGTTGCTTTTTTTCTGGAGAAGTAAAGTGTTTTTAATTCACGGGTAAGAGGAGCCGAGATTATCCACACCGTATAGCATAGATCTTCATAGCCATAAGTAAAAAAGACCTAACATCTTGTGTTTCCTATCAATTAGCAAATAAACTTGAGCCACTTAAGGGATAATTCCAAAAATTTATTTACAAAGCACATGAAAGCTTTCAAATAAATAAGTAAAGGTGACAGGATATTTCTAAATAGCAATTTAACCTCAGAAAAGTTTGCCTGAACATGTCATATTCAGATCATCTTAGCCATCTTTGGAGAGAGGCTTTGAAAACCACAATGCCGTAAAACACCAAGAAATAAATAATATTTTAGCATCCAGCCTGCCATTAAAAAAGAAGATTTCCATCTTAACATATTTCAAACTCCCATTGACTCAAATGAAAAGGACCTTTTTACTGGTGCTATTGTGCAAGCAATTCTTCCGTCTCAATTCATTCTTGAGCAGTCTGCTCTAAAATGCTTTTACATTATGCTATCTTCTTTCAACATGGCCTATTTACAATAGAAACAGAGCATGGTAACCAATTTCTGAATCTTTCTCAGAGACAAAACATTCTGTCTACACAGCTTCCCCTACACTTGACACTACATCGTATGGCCGCCATTAATGCCAGGCCACACCTAACTCTTTCCCATAGACTGAAGTTCCACTTGAATCACTGTTACTTCACACTGCAGATGAATGGAACAGCTAAAATTTATACACATTCTAGACACGACTTCCTATGCATCCATTCTTCAGAAAGTTTCTCAGAGTTGTTAAAGAAGAGTAAAATGAATACGTACTGGCCATGTAAAAAACTTCATTACATAGGTCACGCAGTAATAAAAGAAAAGTTCTAGGAGATAAGTGTAACCCAAAGAAAAACATTTCCTAAGTAAATGGAAAGATGAGTAATTCCTAAAGACCTTGAAAACTCAGAAAAATATCTATCAATGATTAAGAGGTTTAGAAGCAAAGTCTAAGTAATAGAGGGAGAAAAACTATAAATTTTAAATTTACAAAAGTATGGTTAAAACAAGTATTAATAGGAAAAAGGATTTGTGGTACATCAGAATGGAAGATGAATTTGTAAATAATGTTTTATTTATAACATTGTCTAGATTTTTTTACAAGAAGAATACAAGATATAAAAATTATAAAATATACAGAGAAAATTTCTTGTTGAGAAAAAAATATATAGAATGTTAATTCTTAGGTTTGAAGAAATCCTGGGAAGTACTGAGAATTGAGCCTTGGAAATGATAAAAGTATTAAAAATGTCATACAGATAGCAAATCACAGAACTGAGATTAAAATCTGGCTCTGCATTCCATGTTCTTAACCACTTTTTCACCTTGTTCTGACCTTTGGGTCCTGCCAACAAATAACTTGAAATATAGTGGAAGATAAAATATGGCTATTGATTTGAATTTATTAATTTGGATTTATAAATAAAGGAGGAATAATAGTTTAGGAGAGTTTATAGATTTTGAGCCGGGATGAGTGGAGGAATTATTAATTCCATGAGAGGATAATAGAGAAAAAGAAGTGATTTGAGTAAAATGACCAACTGCTTTTTTCCCTCACTTTGCATAGGCCCTCCGCTCCCTCAAATGCTGGCAATCACTTTTATCCATCCTATGCAGAAGAATAGAAGCTATCTCTCTGGGAAATATACCAACTCACAGAAGACCTGAAGATTCTTACATAATGTTCCCCAAAGAAATGTCCCAGCCAGATAAACTTATAGCAGGAACCACAATCAACAAACACCATCCACATACTCAGAGCTTTCTAGAAAACTTTCAGTGCCACATTTTTAAATATTAGCAGATAATTAAAAATATCTAAGCATCTAAAGAAATACTCTAACATGAGAAAGACTGAAATAACAACAGAAAAGAGAGGTGGAAACACTTGAGATTTCATGCAAAAGAGATTTTTTTTAATTTTAATCAAGATTCTTGAAGAGATAGGAGATACTGCATTATGAAACAGTAATAAATAGCTATTAAAAAGGAACATTAAAAATGAATATTCAGATTACAAAGTGCTCTTGAAAATTAAAAATATGATAGTAGAAATTAAACAAAAAAGTATAGAAAATAAAGCTAAAGAAATCTCTCAGGAAACAGAAAAGGACAGAAAGTAGGGGAGAAAAGTGAAAACTAGAGGGTTAGTCCAAGTGATCCACTATCCAAATAATCAGAGTTCCAGGAAAAAAGTGGACAAAGGGAAGAAATCATCTTAAAGAAAATATTCATAAATAGAAGATACAAGTTTCCAAATTGAAAAGACCTACCACATACCCACCATTATAGATGTTATTAAATACACAACAAGGCAAACCACTACAGTACAATGGGAACTGAGGTTAGGTTCTAATGCATCCACTTAAAAATTTTATCATTAAACTCTTCTCTGAATTTTCTGCCCTGAAACGGCATACAATGGGTAATGAATTGCTTGGTTAAACTAATAGCACAAATAAATGAAATATAAGCCCAGTTTATAACCACTTCAACTTACATGAACCTCAAACCAAAAACCTTGAGGAGTCAAAAGACCTCCAATACTTGAGAAACTGAAACTGGTATGATTTGTACATAATTTTTATTTTAAAACATCTAGGAAATTGAGAGTTACAGCATTATTTCAAGAGGGTAATTGGAAAGATATAATAAAATGTTATTTATTTGAGTAAAAAAGAAATGTATGCTCTTAACATTACTCAAGATACTTTTATAAACTCTTGATGGATTCTAAAGGCAGTCCTCTGAGATAGAGGATGCAAGACAGACATTTCCCTGCCCATTTATGGATGGTTTTCCCTCCTTGCCTGAGGTCCTTGGCTAGTCGTAAGAGCCAGAAGAACCAATGGCCTGATTTCCATCCCAGAGCTTATACGTCTGGTTAAAAAATAGACTTTTCTCCAAATCTCCAACCAAGATGCTTTCTCTGTTCTCTAAAATATGCTATAAATTTGGAAAACAGAAATATAAAATGCATGCAGAGGGCACCAATTTTATTTAATGAAAAGCTATTATAATATTAATACGGTAATAATAAATATTTAATAAAATAAAGAGAAAATAGAAATTAATAAATAACTGTGTAGTATCCAGTGATTCCATTCTGAGTAATATCATAGAAATACAAAGAACACAAAAGATACAGATTAAGTGGGCGCAGTATTTCACAAATGTATTAAGTCATGAGAGTTTAAATACATCCATAACTAATATTCTCCACTTTTGTAACTATTGAATCTCAGAATGACCAATTTTTTTTTTCTGGGTAATAAATCTTTATATGGAGAACTGCATTACTTTAAGAAACTTAGTATTATGTGTAAAGATAGAAAACCACCAAAAAAGCACGTACATCACCAATTTAAGTATATTTGTGTCTTTCAGGGAAATTATAATTCATTATAACCTTCTTTAACTCGAAATGGTTAAGTATTCTTTACTTTAGCATATGCTTCTTTGAATTAGTAAAGTGCAAGCATAAGAAAAAGAGATTGATATGGTTAAGTATTTTGAAAGTAGTAGCATTCATTTTAGAAATTAATAGCCTACATTCCAACTTATACTATCATATTGTGCTTTCCAGAAAAAACTCAAGCTCTAGAGACTTAGAATGTAAAGGACATTGAGGAATTAAACTATAGTATAAAACGAAAAATATTTCAAATGTGTTTGAGGGGTTTGATAACTAATCAATACTGTTAATTCCCCATATTTGGAATTTCCCCCATACCCACACACATGCCTACACATTTTTGATAAGTCTTTACTATGATTATTGCACAATAGAAATTGTAAGAAACAAAAGAGTAATATCAGTGAGAGAGAATTTTACAGAAAATACTGATTACATTTGATATGGTTTGAAAACTGGCTTTGAGTGAGTATCTGCTTAGAGAAATGCTTGGAGAAAGAATGTCCTTGGGAACAATCATAAACAGAAAACTCTATAGACTGGATTTACAAAGAAATAAATATATACATAGTCTATAAAGGCAATGTCTTGAGGGCTATGCTGGCAATTTTCCAGGAGCCCTGGGAACATGCCTAATTTCCATCTAAATTTGCACACATCTTTATTGCAATCTCATACCCTGTGAAGATTTACTCACTCTCATGTCCTTTGGCACAAGGGGAGAAATGAGATGTTTCGTTCTCTCTCTCTCTCTCTCT
>NW_023249113.1:346-603 GCF_002007445.2 Ailuropoda melanoleuca | reverse complement strand
AAATATGAACATTTACAATATAAACATGATATTATATGTGCATATATCTATAGTAATATGATTTATAGAGTCGAGAATTCTACCTTACATCACTAAATTGATGTCTCTTTAAGTATATGTACTTCAAAAATAAGCTTTAAAATTTCACACCTTAAAGGAATGTAGTCCTTTTATTATACACTTAATTAAATAATATATTAATTTATGTATGTGTGTATATATTTTTACCTTGGTGTCTTTATTTTTCTACCAGAGAA
>NW_023249113.1:0-263 GCF_002007445.2 Ailuropoda melanoleuca | reverse complement strand
CTCTTTATATCCTCATTTCCTCTTTAACATTTTCCCTACTTCATTTTAATCTTTACCTTCTCCTCTTTGGCCTTGTTTGTTTTATTGTAAGTGTTAATGATAATGAATAAAGGAAAAAATGTTTTTAACTTTGCAAAGTGAAATCTAAGCAACATCCATACGTACCTTAGATATTGCTTAGATGCGTATATCCTAGTGTTAAACAAATATCATTATTTCTCTAATTCATTTGTAGTTATCACTTACTACTCTTTTTTGAATTT
>NW_023249112.1:0-6302 GCF_002007445.2 Ailuropoda melanoleuca | reverse complement strand
TGAGTGAAATCATATGATATTTGTCTTTCTCTGACTTATTTCACCTAGCACAGTACATTCTAGCTCCATCCACATCGTTGCAAATGGCAAGATTTCATTCTTTTTGATGGCTGAGTAATATTGCATTATATATATTATATAGCCATATATATTATTATTATTATATTATTCCATTATTATCACTTGATGGACGTTTGGGCTCTTTCCATAATTTGGCTATTGTTGATAACACTGCTGTAAACATCAGGGTACATTTGCCACTTCAAATCAGTATTTCTGTGTCCTTTGGGTAAATACCTAGTCATGCAATAGCTGGATCATAGGGTAGTTCTATTTTTAACTATTTTTTTTAATTTTTAATTTTTTTATTTTTAACTTTTTGAGGAACTTCCATACTACTTTCTACAGTGGCTGCACCAGTTTGCATTCCCACCAACAGTGTAAGAGGGTTCCCCTTTCTCCACATCCTGGCCAACACCTGTTGTTTCAAATGCTAATTTTAGCCATTCGAACAGGCGTGAGGCGGTATCTCATTGAAGTTTGGTTGTATTTCCCTGATGATGAATGATGTGGAGCATCTTTTCATGTGTCTGTTAGCCAACCATATGTCTTCTTTGAAGAAATGTCTGTTCGTGTTTTCTGCCCATTCTTAGCTGGATTATTTATTTTTGGGGTGTTGAGTTTGATAAGTTCTTTATAGATTTTGGATACTAACCCTTTACCAGATATGACATTTGCAAATATCATCTCCCATTCTGAATGTTGCCTTTAATTTTGTTGATTGTTTCCTTTGCTGTGCAGAAGCTTTTTGTCTTGATGAAGTCCCAATAGTTCATTTTTGCTTTTGTTTCCCTTGCCTCCAGTGATGTGTCTAGTAAGTTGTGTGCTATGGCCGAGGTGAAAGAGGTTGCTGCCTGTGTTCTCCTCTAGATGTGTTTTGTTTTGTTGCTGTTGAGTTGTATGAGTTATTTATTATTTTGGATCTTAACTCCTTATCAGATACATTGTTTGCAAATATTTTTTCACATTTTATAGGTTGTCTTATCATTTCGTTGATTATTTCTTTTGCTATGGAGAGGCTTTTTAGTTTGACATAGCTCCATTTGTTTCTTTCTGATTTTGTTGCTTGTACTTTAGGTGTCATATCCAAAAAATCATTACCAAGACCCATGCAGGACTTGAATTTAAAAAAATGTAGTGAGACATGTTTTGTGGCTCCAAATGTGGACTCTATTAGAANATTTGTTTCTTTCTGATTTTGTTGCTTGTACTTTAGGTGTCATATCCAAAAAATCATTACCAAGACCCATGCGGACTTGAATTTAAAAAAATGTAGTGAGACATGTGTTGTGGCTCCAAATGTGGACTCTATTAGAGGGCTCCATGTACACATGAAAAGAATGTGTATGTTACACTGTTATTGGGTGGAGTGTATATAAATTTCAGTTAGGTCACATTGATTCATAGAATTTTTCAAATTTTCTACAAACATACTAATTTTTAGTCTGCTTGTTCTACCAGTATTGAGAGGGGGGATTTAAATCATCAATTATAATTGTGTATTTGTCTATTTCTNATGTTTTGTGGCTCCAAATGTGGACTCTATTAGAGAAGGCTCCATGTACACATGAAAAGAATGTGTATGTTACACTGTTATTGGGTGGAGTGTATATAAATTTCAGTTAGGTCACATTGATTCATAGAATTTTTCAAATTTTCTACAAACATACTAATTTTTAGTCTGCTTGTTCTACCAGTATTGAGAGGGGGGATTTAAATCATCAACTATAATTGTGTATTTGTCTATTTCTCTTCAGTGCTCTGAGTTTTTGCCGTGTATTTTGTAACATGCTCAGATATTCTATTTATGAATTTACCCTTTTATCATTATGAAATTACTTTCTTTAGCCGTAGTAATATTCTTTTTTCCAAAATCTGCTTTGTTTGATGTTCAAATGGCCACTCCAAATTGATTTTGGCTCATGTTAACATAGCACATCATTTTCTGTCACTTTTCTTTTGATACACATGTGTTTATTTATTTGTTTATTTTTTTTAATTTAAATTCAATTAGCCAAAGTATAGTACATCATTAGTTTTTGGTATAATGTTCAATGACTCATTAGTTCAGTATAACAGCCAGTGATCATCATACCATGTGCCCTCTTTAATGCCCAATATTTAAAGTGGGATTCCCAAAGGCAGCATGTAGTCAGGTCTTGCTTTTTCTTTAACTAACTTTGGTTATCTCTGCCGTTTAATTGAGAAATTAACTTTACATTTGATGTGATTCTTTTGTTTTTTAATTTTTATTTAATTCCAGTTAGTTAACATATAGTGTAATATTAGTTTTCAGGTGTGCAATATAGTGATTCAGTACTCCCATACAACAGCTGGTGCTTATCACAACAAATGCACTCTTTAATCCCCATCACCTATTTAGTCCATTGTCTCACCCACCTCCCCTCTGGTAACCCTCAGTTTGTTCTTTATAGTTAAGAGTCTGTTTCTTGGTTTGCCTCTCTCCTTTTTTTTTTTTTTTCATTTTTGCTCATTTGTTTTGTTTTGCAAATTCCATATATGAGTGAAATAATATGGTATTTACCTTTCTCTGACTGACTTATTTTTTGCTTAGCATACTACTCTCTAGCTCCGTCCATGTTATTGCAAATGGCAAGATTTAATTCTTTTTATCGCTGAGTAATATTCCATTATGTATACCACATCTTCTTTATCCATTCATCAATTGATGGACACTTGGGGCTGTTTCCATAATTTGGCTATTTTTTCCATAATTTGGCTATAAACTTCAGGGTGCATGTATCCCTTTGAATTAGTATGTTTGTTTTCTTTATGTAAATACCTAGAAGTGTAATTGCTGGCTCATAGGGTGCTTCTGTTTTGTTTTGTTTTGTTGTTTTTTTTTTAAGATTTTATTTATTTGTCAGAGAGAGAGAGCACAAATGTGGGACTCTATCCCAGGGCCCTGGGATCATGACATGAGCCAAAGGCAGACACTTAACCGACTAAGCCACCCAAGCGTCCCAGGGTACTTCTATTTTTAACGAACCTCCATACTGTTTTCCAGAGTAGCTGCACAAGTTTGCATTCCTACCAAGAGAGTCAGAGGATTCCCCTTTCTTGACATCCTTGCCAACACCTGTTGTTTCTTCTTGGGTTATTGATTTTAGACTTTCTGACAGGTATGAGGTGATAGCTCATTGTAGTTTTGACTTGCATTTCCCTAATGAGTGATACTGAACATCTTTTCATGTGTCTGCTAGCCATCTACATGTCTTCTTTGCAAAAATGTCTGTTCATGTCTTCTGTCCATTTTTAAATTGGGTTATTCATTTTTTAGGTGTTGAATTTTATAAGTTCCTTTTATATTTTGAATACTAACCCTTTATCAGATATTCCATTTGCAGTTATCTTCTCCGATTCCATAGTTGCCTTTTAGTTTTGTTGATTGTTTCCTTTGCTGTGCAAAGCTTTTTATCTTGGCGAAGAAAGAAACTTTTGTTTCTTTTGCCTCCAGCGGTGTGTCCAGTGAGAAGTTGCTACAGCTAAGGTCAAAAGGTTTCTGCCTGTGTTCTCCTCTAGGATTTTTATGGTTTTGTCTCATATTTAGTTCTTTAATCCATTTTGAGTTTATTTTTGTATATGGTGTAAGAAAATGGTCCAGTTTCATTCTTCTGCATCTTGCTGTCCAGTTTTCCATTTGATGTGATTTTTGATACATCTGGGTATAAGTTTACCATCTCGCTCTTTGTTTCTATTTGTTCTAGCTATTTTTTTTCCTTTGTTCCTCTTTTTCTGTGTCTTTGTGAACTGAGTATTTTAATGATTTTCTTTGATCTTCTTTGTTGGATTATTAGCTATAGATCTTTTTGTTTTAGTTTAGAGGCTGCTATCTGATTTATTTCTTTAACAAATTAGGGTATACTCTCAAGTGATAGTTTATCACTTTATGTATAAGAATCTTATAATAATATATGTTCATTTATCCCCTGATGCTTTTGTATGTTGTTGTCTTATGTTTTAAACCCCAAAATACATTATTTTTTGCTTTACGTAGTCAATTATTTTTAAAGGAGATTTAAAAAGAATAAACAATCTTTTATAATTACCCATGTAAATATCCTTTCTGGTGTCTTAATTTCTTTATGTAGATACAGATTTCCATATGGTATCATTTCCTTCTCCCTGAAGGACTTTTCTTTAAATTTCTTGCAGTGCAGCTCTCCTGGCAATGAATTATTTTAACTTTTGTATGTCTCAAAAAGTATTATTTCCAAGGTTTTATTTTATTAACTGTAAATATTTAGATTATTCTACCTTCCTATATAGCTCTGTTTGGACATTTGTTCATTTTTTGTATAACAAATGTTTCAAAACTGAAAATATTTGGATATCTATAACATAACCAGGAGAGGCTGTATGACTCCCCAGATTAACTCCCTGGACAAGGAAGAGTTAATTCAGCAGTCCTGGGTTTCTCATACCCTACATATTCCAGAGAAAGGCCTGTCTTTAGGACTCATCCTTGTCTGGCTCCTGGGAGATAATCTCTGAACCCTTGGAATGTTCTGCCCAACAAAAGTATTTTTGTAGTCTGAGGCTTTGAGCCATGTAGTATAAGCTTGACCAGATAAGTTTATAATTATGGTAAATTGCCTATTTTTAATCTGTAGGGGACTTGAGTCTGTGGTCGCTGAGGCGTCATATGGGCACTGCACATGACGGACCCCCAATAAAAATCCTGGACCTCATGGCTCAGGTGAGCTTTCCTGGTTGGCAAACTTCACATGTATTATCACCCATCATTACTGGGAGTGGCCCTCAGGCAACTCCACTGGGAGGCAACAGCTGGAAACTTGTGCTTGGTTTCTCCTGGATTTTGCCACATGTGCCTTTCCCCTTTGCTGATTTTGATTTGTATCCTAACCTTGTAATAAACTGTAACCATAATTAGGACAGCTTCTGAGCCCTGTGAGTCTTTCTGGTGAGTCATCAAGCCTGAGGGTACTCTTGGGACTCCCAACATAATTTCCCAAATCTCAGCAGCTTAAAACTGGAAAGGTTTGTTTTTTATTCACATTACATGTCCTTTCTTGGAGAGGGGGCACTTAGGGGAAGGGCTCTGCTCTATATCATTCTTACTCAGGTCATCAAGCTGAGGGAGTTTCTTCTTCATGCTTCAGCAATTTCTGACATAGGAAAATAAAAACATGATGAATGATGCCTGTTTTAAAAACATTTTCCTTAAACTGACACATAACTTCCACTCATATTTCGTTGGCCCAAATAAGACATATAGGCACTCTTACTTTGAGGTGGCTCAGAAGTTCTCTCCCATGTTGTGGTCAGACAGAGACCTGGAGTATTGGTGAATAGCATTGCTAATTACCTCAGCATCTACAAGCTCTGAAAGTCCTGGCTTGAGAAGCTACCATTTAGAACAGGATCTATTATGCAGAGAAAAAAAAATTACAAGAAGTATAAGGAAACTGGGAAAGTGCAGTTTCATAACATTCAAGGGATTATAGAAATCGAAGAAGAAAGAGGCAGTTCAGATTTGTCAAAAATAAAATTTTAGTGCACAAACAATGCAGTTCCCAAAGAGGTGGATAGATGGAAGCCAGCTTATAGGGAAAGTGGGGTTTAAGTAAAAAACTGATGGATAGGAAGTAATGTCAGTATACCTGGACATGCTGTTGAAGAGCACAGCAGCAGAAATAAGAGAAAGGATTTGATAAGTTCTACTAAACTGCTTAAAATCTGTGTTTGAAAACCTAAGTAAAAGATTTACATGTTTTGGTGAAGATTGAAGTATATGAGTCTGTTCATCCATGCTGAAAAATTTCAATCTTCTTTCTAAAATGAGAAGAGGTATCACCAGGATAGGGGTTTTGTAAAAACAAAAAAACAAAAAAACAAAAAAACGAAAACTCAATGAGGTATCCTCATGGAAAGGGTATATCAGGGATGAAACAATAATGACGAGAGATAAGGAAGTTGATGTTAACATTATTTAACTTATTTTGTGAATGTTTATTAAGCACATGTTGTGTCTTGAGAACTAGGATGGAAACAGAGTGAAATAGCTCGAGGAGATGGTCCTAGTTCTTGAGTGGCGCTTTTGCAGTTAAGCAGTAATGTTTGCCTGAGCTATGCAGTAATTGACAACGTTAATCAGGGAGGAGGTCAACAGAGTGGTCACTGTTAACAATAACAAAGCGGTAGAAAGGATTGTGAACATTTAGGGAAAGGAGGAGTCTATTCTGTCCAAACATCCCAGT
>NW_023249111.1:408-1490 GCF_002007445.2 Ailuropoda melanoleuca | reverse complement strand
AGTTAAAACTAGAAAAAGAGGAAAACTAAACCTAAAACAAGAGGAAGGAAAGAAATAATAAAAATTAGAAAGGAAAACAATTAAATGGACAAAAGAAAAATAATATAGAATATCAGTTTTTTGAAAAGATTGAAAATACTGCTGACCCTCTAACTGATCAAGAAACAAGGGAAAGGTCAGAGGGAGTTAAGATGGCGGAGGAGTAGGGGACCCCATTTTCAGCCAGTCCCCTGAATCCAGTTGGATAGGTACCAGACCAGCCTGAACATCCACGGAATCAGCATGAGACGCAGGAAGATACATCTGGATCTTTACAAATGAACATCTCCAGCGCTGAGTATTGAGGTACGAAGTGGGGAGCCGTGAAACTGTGCACAGATATCGGAAGATAAATGGAAGGGGTAGGGAGCCACTGCGTTTGGGCACCAGGAAGCGGTAGCAACCTGCACAGGGGAGCGGGCGGACTCGCAGACCGGCACCCGCAAGAAAGCAGACTGAGACCATGAGCCGGGGAACGTGCGCTACCAGAATGAAACAGAGCTCTGGTGTGCTCGCTGGAACCAGACTGAGACCAAGAGCTCCAGGAGCGTGCAGGGGTGGCTGGTGGCTGGCGGTGTTAGAAACACAAAGGACAGAGATGCGCCTGCCCTGGAAGTGAGGGCTGGGACGCCGGGTGTGGGGCGCACATCCAGGGACGTTGCAGGGTTGAGCAGCACCAACAGAAACAGAGTTAAAGTGGCCAGAACATCAGTGGAGAACGGTCCACAATCCCTCTGTTCTGATACAGAGGCTGAGATTTGGCCACTGCTGCTCTGACTCTCAGAAGAGGCACAGCAAACCACCAGGGAAAGCCACCAGAGAACAAAAGCCTGGAAATACCGGCTCACAGTGTGCCCATCCCCATCCCCCTTCGCAGGGGACAGGGAGACTCTACCCAAACAGGGCTGCCTGAGTATCAGCGCGGCAGGCTTCTCCCACAGAAGGCAGGCTGAAAAATCAAGAAGCCCACATCCCTAAGATCCCTATAAAACAAGGGCACACTTCCTGGGTCCCGGTCAGTAATCTGGGCTCTGGACAATGCC
>NW_023249111.1:0-181 GCF_002007445.2 Ailuropoda melanoleuca | reverse complement strand
AGGGCGGAAATGAGAGCGAATCTGGCAGAAATTAAAAATTCTATGAGCCAAATGCAGTCAAAACTAGAGGCTCTGACGGCCAGGGTCACTGAGGCAGAAAACGTATCAGAGAATTGGAGGATGGGTTAGTAGAAGAGAAAGCTAAAATAGAATCTGGACTTAAAAAAATCCACGCTCAAGA
>NW_023249110.1:6225-9384 GCF_002007445.2 Ailuropoda melanoleuca | reverse complement strand
GATTTGACTTTGTTGGCAGCCCAGGCGCAGACCACCCTGCCCTCTCACTCAGGTTCAGGCTGTGTGGGGCCACGTAAGTCCCAGTGAGGGGCGCGGGCAACCGCAACCGAGCCTTGTGGGGGAGACCCCGGCCCCTCCTAGCTCCCAGCTCCCCAGAGCCCATCCTGCTGTCCATGCACCACGTCTACCCCTCCCTTCCAAGCTGACGTCTGAACGTGGGGGCGACCCGTGACCTCTGCTGAGTTGAGAAGTAGGCTTTGGCAGAGCCTGCCCGGTTCCGCCACCAGCGAGGACCAGTAGAGGCCGGGGGAAGGACAGAGGCAGGCAGGGCTGCAAGCAGGCAAGGTGGGGCCCAGACAAGGGCTCTGAGTTCATCAGTCATTTGAAAAATATGCCTGTGGGCCACCTGTGCACCGGCTTCCCTGGGATAGACCGGCCTGTCCGTCGTAGGAGTGGGATGGACACAGGCCACAGCGTGGCAAGCACGTCCCCTCCCCACCACAAGGGAGAAGGTGACCAGAAACATGGCGGCCTCGAAGAGGTGTGCCCTTGGGATGGGTCTTCCAGGGCCGGCGGGGGGGGGATGTCTCTTCCTTCCCAGATGATGGGAGGGGGATGTTTGAACCCCCGTCCTTCCAGGCTCTCTGGGGTGCGGGGTGGGGGTCTCTATCATACTGGGCCTGAGGCAGGTCCAGTGCTTCAATCAACCAACAAATCCCATGCCAGGCTTTGCCTGACCTCGAGGGTCAAACTCAGCCTGCACGCGACCTTGCCGGGGAACCGCTTGGGAAGGCTCATAGTCGGCCACCTCTTTCTGGAAGATCCCTAGACACATCCCGCGTTCAGCTCCTGCTGGAGAGGGGCGACTGCACGGACCACCCGAGGAGGCGGGTGCGGCAGGCCCCAGAGCTGACAGTGGGGCAGGAACGGGCTCTGCCTCCAGGCTGCGTGAGTACGGCGACTGGTTGATCCCCCGGGCTTCACGTCTCCAGCAGGGTGCGGACACCTTCGCCAGCAGGCGGCCTTTCCCGGAGCCCAGTGGCCCGAGCAGGGTTTGCCGCCGTCGTGGGCCTCTGCAGGGACGTGGTAGTGGGGTGCTCAGTCACAAGGCAAGAGGCCTGGCCTCCACAGGGTCATGAGAGATCTGCCTGCCCTCTGGTCCTTTCTTCCTCCAGGAAATGTCTTCCCTGTGACTGGTCCCATGTGCTTTCACCCCAAGGAGAAGCGCAGGGCAGTGGCATCGGAGAGATGCTGCTGCCTGAAAGAGGGGAAGGTGGAGAGGCTGAACCTCTCCACCGGCGACCTGACCAGCCTCCTCTGGGCACCTGCTTCTAGAGGCCCAGGCTCCGGTGCCTTGCTCAGAGCTCTGCAGGCAGCTGCCCCCGATGCCTGGAAACAAGGTTGCCACAAGAATGAGGGCATGGGGGGGAGCGAAAACCCTCCTGGACTCAGACCCGCAGCCCTTCATGTCCAACTCTGGCCCCCAGGGGAGGCCCAAAGACCCAGGGACGATGTGGTCCCGCAGGACGTGCTGGGCGTGGCTCACCAGGAGAGCAAGGAACCACCGCCTCACCCAGCCTGGAGACCCCCACTCGGTGGGCCTGGGCACGAGCAGGGGTCCACAGCCTCACAAGTTCCAGGCAGGCTGGCACTCGGGGGGAGTACCCTGGCCTGCCGGCCCCCAAGACACCGCTCTGCCCGACCCTCCAGGGCGTCCCCATGCAGGCTGGAGTCCGGGGCTCGTGCCCAAAGCCGAGCTCTCCCTGTATGTAGATCTATTTCCGACGCTTCCTGACCACCCTCCCCTCTGGCCTCAATTTCCCCGTCTGTACGGGAGGGGTCTGGGGTGGCCCCTTTGGTTCTGGGTGCTGATTGAAATGGCGCTCAGTGCACCCAGGAGGGGAGAATTCTGTGCGCTCTCCCAGGAGAGGACAAGGTGACCATGGGCTCCTTCACTTTGTTTTGAGCACTGTGGCCTGGGGGACAAGCTGAGCGGGAAATACAGGTGCCACCAGGCACAGGGTGGGAGCGGCCAGCAGCACGGCCGCCTCCTGGGCCCCGAGCACGGAGAGAGGAGCGGCCGAGACTGAGAGGAAATCAAAAGCAAATTATTTTCGGGATTATGGCTCTCGAGCCCCGGCAGGATATGGCCCATTTTTCAGAGCAGACAAAACCATTTTCCGAGGGATCAATTTTGCCCGAGCAAGTCGCCTCCTCTCAGCCCACAATCCATCATATTTCCCCATTTGCAATTTCTCGTGTCTGAGTGTTTTAAGTTTCCGATGAATTATTTCATAAAGCTTTCGTTCATCCTGCTGAAGCAAGGGGCCCGGGCCGGCCGGAGCCGCGGGCCGCACACGCGGTCGCCCTGGTCAGGGCCGGGGTGGCAGAGCCCCCGGTGCGCGCACGCCGGGCCGCAAGGGCGGGAGCAGGTGAGATGGTGGCAGGGCCGGGCCCCCAGCCGCGGGGGCGGAGGAGGCGGGTGTGGGGAAAGTTTTTGAAGAGATTTATTCTGATGTGCTCCTGAGGGAGGGTCATCCTTCAAGAGGCAGCGTGTATAAAAATTTCCCGGCCTGTTGATTGGTCTGTCACAGTGATTTGTGGCTCTTCCCCCGAGGTAATGGGGAGCAACTGGGCCCTTGAAAGGCAGCCGGACAGATTGCTGAGCCGAGCGGGCGGGAGGCCGCGGCGGCCGGCAAGATTTATTGACCTCGACCCACGGAGGTCCCCTCAGTGCTTTTAATCTGGCCTTTAAGCTTGTCACCAGCCCTGATTGCGCCCGGCCGGCTCCCAGGGGCCCCACAGGGCAGAGGCACAGGGCAGCCCAGGGGCCGCCCCATCTGGCCCGCTGCCCCTGTGGGTGCCCCTGCCCCACGGAGGAGACGCACTGACCCTCTGCCACCCCGATTTGCCACCAGCTGGGGCTGCTGCTTTTTTACAAAAAAACTTTCCTGAGATACAGCTCACGTACTGTACAACTCACCCACTTAGGGTGCACGTTCCGTGGTGTCTGCAGGCGGGGTTCGAGGGGCCTCGCAGCCATCACTGCGGTCCACCGAGGGACGCGCTCCCCGCCCCAGACAGAACCCCTGGAGGCGGCTCGGCAGCTCCTTGCTCCGCTGAACAGACTCACTACACAATCGCGCTCCTTGGTTTTCA
>NW_023249110.1:0-1893 GCF_002007445.2 Ailuropoda melanoleuca | reverse complement strand
CGTGATGCCCGTAAGACGTACACCTACGGTGGTTATGATGAAGGGCCGCCTGGGTGGCTCAGTCGGTTGGGCGACAGACTCTAGGTTTTGGCTCAGGTCATGACTTCAGGGGCGTGGGATCGAGTCCTGTGTCGGCTCTGTGCCCAGTGGGGATTTGCCTGGGATTCTCTCTCTCCCCCTGCCTCTGCCCCTCAAATAAATAAATCTTTAAAAAATACAGAAAAGGAAAAGGCTATGATTGTCAGATCAATGAGAAAATCACTGTGTGCCAGGCACCGCTCTGGACACGTGGTCGGCAAGCACAGCCTTGCCAGCCCACAGCCCTGCTCACCTGTGCGGGAGAGACCAGCAACCAGGAGACTCTGTGACGACTATTGGGAAAGGGGGGAACGACGAGGCAAAATGCTTTTGGAGGCCGTGGGGCCCGTGGGTGCCAGGAAGAGGCTTGGGGCCAGGGGAGCTCGGGGCTGGACCCCACGTGGCTCATTTTAGCAACAGTAATCATAATAGCAAAGCAATAGCATCCGCCCAAACGTCTAAGTGTCGGGAAACTGTTAAGGGTTTTCTGCTACAACCAATCCACTGAGGACTCTGCAGCCATTGAGAAAATATTTTTCAAACAGAGTATTGACTAACTTGGGAAAATGTCTGTTGCCACGAGTGGAAAACAGGAAAGAAAATTGACCATGTGACACAATTATGACATGGCAGGCACGGTGCGGGTGCACACAGACATGGACACACACTTGCACTCACACACAGATACGTGTGTGCACCGACACACAGAGATACACATGTGTGTGCACATGCACAGACCTGCATATGGAATGCACAGACACACACGCACTCACAGGAACACACGCGTGTGCACAGGCATAGACACGCATGTGCACATGCACACGTGTGCACTCACACAGAGAGACATGCCTGCGCTCGCACATGCCCAGATACAAACCTGCACACGCACACACCCCCCACATCTGGCATCTCCCCCACCTTTGCAGAGGAGGAATTAGGCCTCGTGACAGCCACCGGCCCAGGCCTGGCCGCAGCCCTGAGTGCGGCTCCGGGATTACTCCCTCGCGTCCCAGGCTGGCCCCAAGGGTCAACAGACGGTTTGATGACATGTCCCTGTTGCTCCACCGCGCTGCCCCCATCCGACAGGCCTTGCCCGTGGCCCGTGTAGGGCACGCAAACAACAAGGCCGCGGCCGTGTCCCTGCAACAAAGGAGAATCTTCCTCGGATCGTCATAAATCTCCCATTCCTGACAAATCCAAAGGAAGATGGGGGCGAAGGAGAAAGGGGGCAGGAGAGAGCCGGAGTCCCCTGCTAATTCCTTCAAACTGTTGTTTATTGAAATGAGGCACCAGGGATAAACCAGAGCTGGATCGATAATGGTCTGTCTAATACAATCAGCCCAGGGCTGCGGCTGCCGCCCCCACCCCCGCCAGGTGAAGGCCGGGAGGAGAGAGGCCAGAGCGGCCCCAGGCCTGGCTACCTGCTGCCCCCCACCCTTGGGAAGCTGTGCAGCCCCTGACCCCGGGCCCTCCTTTCCTCCCCGCCCTCCTTCCCCAAGGGCAGGAGTCCTCTTCCCAGGGTTACCCAGAAATGTGAGCGGCTCATGGGGAGCAAGGCTCCCACCCAGCCTGGGACGTGGTCGCCCTGCGTGCTGCTCCCCGGATGTCTCAGCTTGCCCGCGGTCCTCACTCCACACCATCACAGCACGCAGTCCTGGGAATACCTGGCCACAGCCGGCTCTGGGTAACCTGCCCCCAGCCTGGGCCTCCATGACCTCCTGTCTGTGAAGGCCAGGCCCCAGTTTCGGGAAGAAGCCCTGGGATGGGGCACATGTGGGGCTCCCACTGGAGGCTGCATCTCCCCAAAATGGATTT
>NW_023249109.1:340-606 GCF_002007445.2 Ailuropoda melanoleuca | reverse complement strand
CTAAGATCCCTATAAGACAAATGCACACTGCTTGGGTAATGGTCGATAATTTGGGCTCTGGGGATCCCTGCAGCCTCTCATCAGAATGACGAGGAGGAGAAATCCCACCCAACAAAGAAAAGATAATGAGTCTGTGGCCTCTGCCACAGAACTGATGGATATAGATATAACCAAACTGTCAGAAATAGAGTTCAGAGTAACAATGGTCAAGATGATGTGTAGACTTGAAAAAAATATTAATGAAAATGTTAAGGAGAATATAGAAT
>NW_023249109.1:0-216 GCF_002007445.2 Ailuropoda melanoleuca | reverse complement strand
GAATTAGTGAATTGGAGGATGGGATGGTAGAAGAGAAAGTTGAAAAAGAAACATGGCTCAAAAAAATCCAATCTCAAGAATGCAGATTACAGGAGATTACTGATTCAATGAGACGGTCCAAAGTCAGAATCATCAGCATCCCCAGGGGGGTGGAGAAAGAGAGAGGTCTAGAAGAGATATTTGAACAAATTGTAGTTGAGCATTTCCCTAATCTGG
>NW_023249108.1:0-562 GCF_002007445.2 Ailuropoda melanoleuca | reverse complement strand
GCATCTTCAGGGGAAGACATGCCAGGCTGACTCAACAGAAAGCTTAGCATTGCCCAGTGGGAAAGGCTGCTGGAGAAAGTGAAGAAAGACAGAAGGGGGGAAATAGCCTGACGTTACATGGGAAGAATCTGTTTGACTTGTGNATCTGTTTGACTTGTTAGGTCTGATTTCTTTGAACAATCAAGGCAGTTTTTCTGGGTGTCATCTTAATTACCTTCTGTGTGAAGGGGGAAGAAGGCAGTAAGTGGCAACAATTAATTTTCATTATCAATTGATAATTATTATTATTTTATTTCTAGGAATTATTCTGACTCACAAAGCATGTTATATAGCCATCTGTTTTCCCCTAAAGATTAATTCTGTTAGATATATTCATTTCTGTCTCCTCAGAAGGTGTACCAACATTGCCAATAGTGGGCATCTGTGTGTGTGAGGGAGAATGGAGAGGGAAGGATGGGTATTTGGTGGTTATTCTTTTTCCTATGGGTTAAGTTTTGTGTCCCTTGAGGGAACCCTTGAAATTTCTTTTACTTTCTGGTCTCCAAACTCCAGTGTCCATTCT
>NW_023249107.1:853-984 GCF_002007445.2 Ailuropoda melanoleuca | reverse complement strand
ATTTTAGAAATAGAATAGCTGTTATTGGTGGCATGACGTATACAATTTGTTTTATAAGATGAACATTTCTTTTCTTCTTCTTCTTTTTTTTTTAAAAAGATTTTATTTATTTATTTGACAGAGAGAGAGAG
>NW_023249107.1:323-778 GCF_002007445.2 Ailuropoda melanoleuca | reverse complement strand
GATGTGGGGCTCGATCCCAGGACTCCGGGATCACGCCCTGAGCCGCCCTGAGCCGAAGGCAGACGCTCAACGTCTGAGCCACCCAGGCGCCCCCTTCTTTTTTTCTTCTATTCTTGTCAGAAGTCAGATGGAATCTCATATCTTCATAAATTACAAATTTTATTTGGTAACAGCTAACCAATACTATTTCAGGATCCTAATATCTATCTGTACCTGTATTTTGTGTTGAGAAATGAAAATAACTGATAGCTCTGAACCTTTTAAACAGGGAGACAAATGATGGCTGCTCATTTTCCCTGGGGTTGGCAGGGAATCATGTGAACAGAAGAATAGGGTGGGTGAGAACATTGATTTTGCAGTTGGAAATATCTAACTTTTAAAAATAGTATAAGAAAACTTATCAATTGCAATGACTACAGCTGAAAGAAGCATGAGTACCTGTTATATTCTTTTCT
>NW_023249107.1:0-157 GCF_002007445.2 Ailuropoda melanoleuca | reverse complement strand
CCACTCCCCTCCCCTCTGAGGCCCTCAGTTTGTTTCTCAGAGTCCATAGTCTCTCATGCTTCATTCCCCCTTCTGTTTACCCCCCCCTTTATCCCTTTCTTCCCCTACCGATCTTCCTACTTCTTATATTCCATAGATGAGAGAAATCATATGATAA
>NW_023249106.1:0-1873 GCF_002007445.2 Ailuropoda melanoleuca | reverse complement strand
TTTTTCATAAATACTGTGCTGTATTGATTACTGAAGCTTAATAGAAAGTGCTGAAGGGGGATGGTGTAAATCCTTCAACCTAGTTCTTTTTGAGTATTATGTTGGTTATTCTAAGACTTATAATTGTTCATATGTATTTCAAAACCTGTTTGCAAATAACTACAAAGAATTTGCTTGTAATTGTGATTGGAATTGTGATGCATATAAAAGAAGTGAGGAAGAACTGACATCATGAACAGTTAAGTCTTACAATCCATGAATATGAACTCTCTCCATTTTTCAAATATTCTGTTTCTTTAATTTGAGTTTTGTAGTTTTCTATATAAAATTCTCTACATATTTTAGATTTGTACCTCAGTGATTCATATTTTGGTGGTATTATAAATGGCATTGTTTTTTAAATAGCCAATTGCTCATTGTTGTCATTTAGGAGTGCAATAAACTTTTTAAAAAAATATTAACATGGAGTTATGTAACCTTATGATATGGCATTTTAGTTGTAGGATTTTGTATTTTGTCAATTATTTGAGATTTTNGGGAGAGGAAGAAGCAGGCTCATAGCGGAGGAGCCTGATGTGGGGCTTGATCCCATAACGCTGGGATCACACCCTGAGCCGAAGGCAGACGCTTAACCGCTGTGCCACCCAGGCGCCCCAGGAGTGCAATAAACTTTTAAAAAAATATTAACATGGAGTTATGTAACCTTATGATATGGCATTTTAGTTGTAGGATTTTGTATTTTGTCAATTATTTGAGATTTTTCAACATGGACAACACGTCATTTGCAACACAAACAGCTTTACTTATTCTTTTCCAAACAACATGCATTTTATTGTCTCATTGTCCAAGCTAGGACTTCGAGGACAGTGTTGAATAGAAGCAATAAGATTTCAACTATCTCTCCAGATATAGGCTGCTGGTTTGGTCTATAACTGTTAGTTCTCTGACAGACCCAAGAAATGTTGTTAATTTTCACTGATAATATCCAAGTTCTTTACACGCTGGAGTTGACACCAGAATTTTTCAGCAAAGTCTGGATTCTGGAGTCAGATAATCAGGATTCAAATCCAAACTCTCTTCCCCCTCTCCCTCTTTTTCTCTCCCTCCTCCGCCCCCTCCCTCCTTCTTTCTCTCTTCCTCTCTTCTTCCCTTTCTCCTCCATATATTCCAAATTTTATATTCCTCATTTGGTAAAGCAGAGATCAAAAATAACAACTGTTCTCCTTACCTCACAATTAGGATTACATTTTTCAAATAGCAAATACTATGAATTTGTTAGTTAATAATTATTAGGACAGTTCACAAAATTTAGCAATTTTTAACAGATTTTGTATTTTATTAAATAACTCTGAAAAATACTATCATAGCTTCTAATTAAGCATCTCCTACAATCAGGCAATGTAATAGCTGACTTGCAAGCATTATTATCTCATTTAATTATATATTAATGTATCTTTATATATTAATGTATAAGGCCTCAAAATATACTGTGAAGGTTCAGGTTCCACATACATATCTAAACACTAAAACTATGCACATTATTCTAAATCCCTAGGGTGCTGTCCAACTTTAGAACAATACACTGGTCCTTGAATACAATAAATGGCTACAGTTATTTATCCAAATAAATATTGAGAAAACAGCTTAGCAAAGATGAGAAAAAAGACCATATCATTCCCTATCCTAGCTTTTTCAAGGTAGTGTCCAAAAGACTGAATTTGCCTTTTTTCTTTAATTCTTTCCTTTTCTTCTTTTATAGTATTACAACAATATTTTAATTTGCGTCTAGCCTTTGTAAAAGAATGCAGAATAATCTTTGGATTAATGTGCAAATTTTTGTTTTCTCTTGAAAAGTTAGGAGATCTGGAAAACT
>NW_023249105.1:440-549 GCF_002007445.2 Ailuropoda melanoleuca | reverse complement strand
CTCATTGGTAATAAAGCAGAGCGTCCATGAAAACACCTCCAGCAAACAGCAGCCTTTTCACTGGGGACCCCAATTCCACATTGGGTTTAGGGGCCTGGGGAGGATCCAG
>NW_023249105.1:0-175 GCF_002007445.2 Ailuropoda melanoleuca | reverse complement strand
ACCGTCTTAGCACTATCATCACCCTTCATGAATAGGGAAACATGAGGGAAAGAGGTCGCGGAAGCCTGACGTGAGTGCCCCATAGTGGTTTCTTAGACACCACAAGTGCAGGGAAATATCAACGATCATCATCTGTCGTGAGTAAGGGAGCATGAACGAAAAGGTTCAGGATTTT
>NW_023249104.1:1045-1864 GCF_002007445.2 Ailuropoda melanoleuca | reverse complement strand
TGATCTGCTCTCCTGTAGTTCTGGTTTCTAATTCACTGATTTCTGCTTAATCTTGGTCAACTGCTTCCTCAAGCATAGATTAGGCTNGTCACGCATGGATTAGGCCTGTTCTTCTGTTGCTGTTCCAGCTTCTTGAGGTGAGAATATAAAAACTGCATTTTAGATTTTTCTATTCTTTTGAGTGAGGGTTGGATGGCTACATATTTTCCCCTTAGGACTGCCTTTGCCGTGTCCCATAATTTTTGGACCACTGTGTTTTCATTATTATTGGTCTCCATAAAATGTTTAAATTGATTTTTGACTTCCTTGTTTATTGAGTCATTCATGAGCAGGATGTTTCTTAGTCTCCAAGTGTTTGAGTTTCTTCCAAATTTTTCCCTGTGGTTGAGTTCCAATTTCAGAGCGTTGTGGTCTGAGAATATGCAGGGAATAATTTCAGTCTTTTGGTATTGGTTGAGACCTATTTTGTGACCCATAACATGGTCTATTCTTGAGAATATTCCATGGGCATTAGAATAGAATGAGTATTCCTTGGTTCTGGGGTGTAGTGTTCTATATATATCTGTGAGGTCCAACTCATCGAGTATGGCATTCAAAGCTCTTGTTTCTATGTTGGTTTCCTGCTCCAGTGCTCTGTCTATTGTTGATAGTGGAGTGTTGAGGTTCCCTACTATTTTTATCTATATGTCTCTTTATTCTGGTTAAGAGTTGGCTTGTGTGTCTTGCTGCTCCCCTGTTGGGGGCATGTATATTTATAATTGTCATATCCACTTGTTGGATACATCCTTTAAGAGTAATATAGTGCCCTTCTGTGTCTGT
>NW_023249104.1:570-834 GCF_002007445.2 Ailuropoda melanoleuca | reverse complement strand
CATTTTATGGGAGCATTTATTTTTTTTTAAAGATTTTATTTATTTATTCGACAGAGATAGACAGCCAGTGAGAGAGGGAAGAACACAAGCAGGGGGAGTGGGAGAGGAAAGCAGGCTCATAGCAGAGGAGCCTGACATGGGGCTCGATTCCATAATGCCGGGATCATGCCCAGAGCCAAAGGCAGATGCTTAACCACTGTGCCACCCAGGCGCCCCTTTATGGGAGCATTTAGGCCATTTACGTTGAGACTGATTATTGAGAGA
>NW_023249104.1:0-303 GCF_002007445.2 Ailuropoda melanoleuca | reverse complement strand
GCCTCCCCAACCCTTTCTCTCATTCCAGGTCTGTGTAGACAGGTCTGACATAATTCTGATACCTTTGCCTTGGTACGTGGGAAATTTCTTTGCCCTGGCTGCTTTCAATACTGTATCCTTGGATCTAATATTTGCGAATTGCACTATGACGTGACGTGGCGTAGGTTTGTCCTGGTTGAGCTTGGGAGGGATCCTCTCTGCCTCTTGTACACAAACGCTTGTTTCCTTTGCCAGATTAGGGAAGTTTTCAGCCACAATTTGTTCAAATATCTCTTCAAGACCTCTGTTTTTCTCCACTACCTC
>NW_023249103.1:7017-7214 GCF_002007445.2 Ailuropoda melanoleuca | reverse complement strand
AACATGAATGGGGGGGTGGGGAGCAGAGGGAGAGGGAGAAGCAGACTCCTGCTGAGCAGGGAGCCTTACACTGGGCTCGATCCCAAGAACTGAGATCATGACCTGAGCTAAAGGCAGATGCTTAACCACTGAGCTACCCAGGCGCCCCCAGGTCACTGTCTTTTAAAATGGCACTGGAGGAGATAATGCTAAGTGAA
>NW_023249103.1:0-6811 GCF_002007445.2 Ailuropoda melanoleuca | reverse complement strand
GGTGATGGGTAGTGAGGAGGGCACATATTGCATGGTGCACTGGGTGTTATACGCAACTAATGAATCATGGAACTTTACATCAAAAACCAGGGATGTACTGTATGGTGACTAACATAATAAAAAAATTATTATTAAAAAAATAAATAAAACCCCTCTCTTGATCTTGCATTGTCTCTGGCTGCTGCTTCATTTTTCTTCACCCCTGAAGGGCCAAACCTGTTCAAAGATTTTCTGTACCTGCAGTACCCCATTCATTTCCTCTGATTCTTTCTTGAACCCATCTAACTAGATGTTTTCCCCTCTCTTCCCCCCAAATCTACCATCAAGGTAGAGGTGGGTGAGCTATATACATGTGAAATTACTATTCACTCACTGTTCCAATTTTTGTCTTCTGATTTGCTCTTAACTAAAATCTCATAAGGCTCTTGCCCCCATTTTGCACTGAAAATGGCTAGTTGCTTCTCCTTAATCTTTTTTGCTTATACCTTCCCACCTGCCTACCCACTAAATGTGGTATGTCCCAACACACTATCATTGGATCCCTTCTTTTTGCTTATTCACTAGATGTCAGCTCAGACCATCCCAAGGCTTTATATGCCAACTGGTGCCAAAGACTTGCAAACCTATTTCATCTCTCTTATGAACTCCAGATTCACATCTCTAAGTGCCTACTTGATTCTTTACTAATAAACATCTTAAGCTCAACATAACCAAATGGAACTTTTGACTTTTCCCCTGAATCTGCCCCTCCAGTTTTCTCCATCCTTCCAGCTAGCTATTCCAAAGGTCTCAGAGTCATCCTACACCCCTTCTTTCTTCACATACACATCCAATCTATTAGAAAATTCTCTTGTTTCTAACTTAAAATACATTCATAGTCTGACCCGACCACCTCTATGGCTATCATCCTGGCCTAAATCGATATCATCCCTTGCTTAGATTATGTGAATTATTTTGCTTTAGTGTTTGCTCATACCTTACCATCTCTGGGCTCTTCTCCCTCTCCTTCTGGGCTATTCTTAACACAGTTGCTAGAGTGAGTCTTTCAAAAGGTACATCAGAAAATGATTTTCTTCTCTTTGATCCTCTAATGGCTCCTCATCTCACTCAAGGTAAATCCCAAAGACCTAAAAATGGCTACAAAGGCTTAAGTGATCAGTACCTTTGCCACATCTCTGACCTCACCTCTTAACATCCTCCTCAACTCTGCCCCAAGCACAGCAGCCTCTTGCCTATCCTTAGCGGGCTACGCCTGCTGCCCCGTCTGGCTAGACAGCTTCTCCCTGAAGTTCCTGATGGCTCACTCCCTCACCTCTTTCAGGTCCCTGCCCAGATCTTCAGTGAGGCCTGATCCGAGTATCCTCTGTACAACGTCAGTCCTACACCTCCCACCACTTTGTCTCCTCTGCCCACTTCATTTCTCTCCACAGCATGGATCACCATCTATTTTCTTGTTCCTTACTTGATCCTATATAGAATGCAAACTTCATGATGGCTGAGAGTGTGTCTGTTTTGATAACCATTGTGTCTTTAGTTCCTAAAAGAGGGTTGTCATATAGCTAGTGGTATAATTGAAAGAATGAATCATTTTAAATCAGTGGCTCACAATGTTGGGCTTTTTTACATTATATGGATACTACCCAGTCACTGTCATGCTTTGTGGCAGCAGTTCTTTCTGAGTTGTAGTGCCCTGAAAACAAAGGCTGAGAAGTGCTGCATTAGCTGGAAGACTGTTTTGCAGAGGTAAGGCAGCGTGAGGTTGGGAGCGGGTGCAGGTGTGCAGGCATACTGGGTGGCTGTTTTGATGTTCCAGGGCAGTTATAACAAGGGCCTCAGTGATGTGATGACAATACAAAGGGACAAGGGGAATCTTCATAACATTTTTAAAGAAGAGTCAACTAAATTTGACAACTGATTGAAAAGCTGGAGGAGGGACTGGGGGCAAGTCCAGGAAATGACTTAGAAAAGGGCTGAGAAGATGACGCTGTGATAAGATCAGATGGCTCTCCTGGTGAAAACGAGATCAACAAAGGACAATGAATTGGGTTTTAGCAAGCTTACTTACTCACTTTCTCTTTCTCTCTCTTTCTCTCTTTTTTCTTTTTCTTTCTTTCTTTCTTTCTTTCTTTCTTTCTTGCTTTCTTTCTTTCTTTCTTTCTTTCTGTGGGGAGGGGCAGAGGGAGAGAGAGAAAATCTCCAGCAGACTACCCACTGAAAACAGAATCTGACACAGGGCTTGATCTCACGACCCCAAGATCATAACTTGAGTTAAAACCGAGAGTCAGACGCTTCACCAACTGAGCCACCCAGGCACCCCCAACATATTGACTTTCTAAGGTGAACTGGGGAGAGCTTCATTCAAATGTTGACTTGCGAGTCATTTATAGAGAGGTGATGTCTGACACCACGCAAGTGGAAAAGCTCTCAAGTAATGTGCTGATGCAACGAGAAATGAGACAAAACTTGGGGAACATCTCCATCCATGTATGCTTTTTGGAAGATGAGCCAATGAAAGAGATGACACGGAAGAAAGTCATGGTGATAAAAGGACACGGAGAGGTCAGCATCACAGAGGCCGAGGGAGAGAGTTCTGAGAAAAAGGGATGAAGTATCAAGCCCCACGAGGACTTAAGGAGTCAAGGACCAAGCAGACATCAGACCACAGGTGTCTTCAAATTGAGGCCATTTCCAACTCCATGTCCAAACAGTGACATGGAGAAAGCAGTTTCTGAAAAGAAGTGAGCAACCCCGGGCTACTGGGGTTGATGAGTAAGTACAGACTGTTCAGAATGTCTGACGGCAAGTGAAGGAAACAGGCTGGTCATCAGAACAGAGGGGGCAGAAAGGGACTTATGCATGAACTGTGTTCAGTCTTCTCTATTCTTTAGCATACGAGTTGCTTTTAAATCTCACAAAAAACCACAATGAGGTATTAATATTCCCACTTTATGGATGAAGTAACTGAGGATACAAAATATGCCTACTTACCATAGATATTAAGTGATAAGGTTGACACGGAAACTGAGGTCTGACTGCAAGAGCTATGCTCTTAAGCCTTGAACCCTGCCTGTGATTTCAGAGGGTGTACAAGACATTAAATAGATATTGTTTATTTATTATTATTTTTAAAAGATTTGTTTATTTGAGAGAGAGAGAGTGAGAGCATGTAGTGGGGTGGGGAGGAGCAGAGGGAGGGAAAGAATCTCAGGCAGACTCTTTGCTGAGTGTGGAGTCCAATGTGGGACTCAATCTCAGGACCCTGAAATCATGACCTGAGCTGAAATCAAGAGCTGAACAGTTAACTGACTGAGCCACCCAGGCGCTCCTAAATAGAGGATGTTTATAAATAAGAGAGCTACTAGACTACGTTTTTGTTTTTTATATAGTGAACGTAATGCTTATTATAGGATTGGTGTCATATGGAGAGCATCTGAAGAACAGAGGACGGAGCAACAGTTGCTCCTAATAGCACTACTACTACCATCCTGCAGTCCCTTTAGGCACATTGCCTTGCAGTCTGTTGTCCTGGGAACGAACAATTTCACATACAATTTATATACATATATAATACATACACACATACATGTACACATGTATGAATGCACACGCTGTGTATATTGCTTCATAACCTACTTTTAATATTGAGGGAGGATATAGGGGAGTCCCAGCTCCACCACTAATGTGTGACCTTAGACAAGTTGTTTCCTCTGCTTCATTCTCCTCATGTTTAGAATGAGAATTATAATAATAATAAATCCACTTTCTGGGTTATTGGGAGGATTAAAATTGATAATTTTATACAGAGCACTTAAAACATAACCTGTCAATGGTTTTTATTACACGGTCTTAACAATCCTAATATTGTTGAATTGACATACAAATGTTGCTTATCTGATCTTGCACTTTTGAACATTTAAATTTCTCCTAATTTTCTATTATTATAGAAAGCCTTGTGGTGAGCAAATTAATACCATGGTCTTTTGCATTTTTAAGTAGAACTGAGTGGCAGAAGTACGATTACTGGATAAAATCCACGACTGACTTATGACTTTTGATTCAAGCTGTTAAATTGTGCCCAGGAGAGAAAGCTTTTAGAGATGGAGACTTTTTCTAGGCCAACAGAAATGAGTCAATGAAGAGGAAGCCATGAAAAGTGTGTGAGTGAGTGTATGTATATGTTTGTACATGTACATGGGTGTGGGGTGGGGAGATGGATGTAGAAGACAGAATTTATAAAGATACTTCTTGATTTTAGAGGTTAACCTTAGAAATTAGAAAAACCATGCTATCATTTGAGCAGGTGAGAAAAGAAAGTGAGTAGGGTTCTAGAGACGTTTTGAAGCAGGAGTGAGGGAAGTTGTTGAAACACAGGCTGTGCGTCAGTTCTTCAAAGTAAACCAGGAGACAAGGTTCTCCTCTGAGGGCGACTGAGGGGCACAGGCATGAGCTAGGAGTTTAAAGAGGGAAGAAAAGTTTGTGACTGTGGCAATAATTAGAGATAAGGCAGAACACTCTAATGTCACTTATTACCCCGAAGTTTTAAGCTCTGAACTGTCTGTAGTCTCTTGGTCTCTGCTGGTCATGACAGTCTCGAGAGGTGAAAGCACAACGGGGAACATGCCCAGACAGTTCCCACTTCAGAGATTCCAAATCTCCAAGATGCTTTTTTTGGGTCTACAGCATATTCTCCTCAGTTATATTGCGGGCTGGTGTAATCAGTGCGAAATTATTAGTCACTCTTCTCACTTTCTCTGGAAAATGGCTTTTGTTCCCATCTCTTCTCCCCAACTGCTTTTATTAAGTGATCTCCAGCTTGCTAATCCCAAAGGTCAAACTCTCAGTCTTCTGCTTGATCCATCATCTGACCTTCTCTCCTCCTTGAGACATTCTGTTCACTTGCCTGCCAAGGCACTAAACTCACCTTGTCTGTCTTCCACTTTGCTAGTCTCGTAAGTCTCCTTCCCTGGTAACTTCTCATTTCCCCATCCTCTAAATGTTGGTGTGTCTCAGGGCTCAGAGTCCCTGAGGCGGCTTCTCTTTCCTGTCCACATTCACTGCCTCGGTCATCTTGCCCAGTATACTGCTTTAAATATCCTCTATCTGCTGATGACTCCCACATTGTATCTGCAGCCAAGATTTCTTCCCTAAACTCTTGGCCCAGAAATCCACTTGCTTCCTTGATATGCCCTCTTAGATATCCAATGGGCAGCTCAATCTTATGTCCAAAACTGAACCCAAACTTCTGTCTGTCTTCTCTCAGTTAAACCGGCAACACAAATCTAGTTGCTCAGGGCAAAATCCTTGGAGTCATCTTTGACTTCTTGATTATTTTCACACCACACAGGTGATGTCAGGAAATCCTGTCAATTCTACTTTCAAAACACACGCAGAATCTGTTCACTGTGTTATGACTATTGCAATGTACCACTCCAGAAGGAGTTTAGTCAATGTGAACAGTGTCCCCTAGAGTAGTGCATTGTGCAGCCTGCAAGGAAATAACTGCCAGCTCTGGTATCACCTTAGCTCAAACCATCATCATCTCAAGTCCAGATTATTGCAACAGCTTCTTAACTGGGTTCCTTGTTTCTGCCCCTGCCTGCTTACTGTCTATTCTCAACATAGTTGTCAAACAAATTCTAGTAAACCAGATCACTGTTCTACCTAGAACCCTCAAATGGATTCTCATCTCACCCAGAATGAAGGCAGAGTCCTCACAATGATCTATGAGGCCCTCTTTCATCTGCCCAACCTCTCCTACTACCTCTTTAACTTTGCTCACTCTCTTCCAATCACATAGTGTCTTTGTTTTTTGAAAATTCCAGATAAATGACTGTCTCAGGGCCCTTGCACCTACTATCATAGTCTGGCTTGCTTCCTTACTTTCTCTAAGTCCTTACACTCAAACATCAAATTCTTGGAAGGTCTTCCCAGACCACTCTATTTAAAATTGCATCCCTTGTCCCCTCACAATTCCTATTCCCATTTTCTGCTTTATGTTTCTTCCCAGGAGTTATCACTATCTAATTTATTTTTTTGTTTTACTTACTTATCTTGATTATTGTCTGTTTCCCCTATTAGGATGTAAGCTCCATGAGGACAGCTACCTTTGCCCGTTTTTCTCACTGCTTTATCCCCAGGATCTGAAATATTTCCTGGCACATAAAGCATATAATTACGTATAATTCCCATTGCCTCTCTGCCCACCGCCCTGACCCAGCTATACAAATATATGTTTAGTCAGGGTGTAAAGAACTTGAAATGGAGTAGGAAAAGGTATTGGGGGGGAGTTGGGAATGGTAAAATTAGGAGGCTAAAAATAAGGGACAAGTAAAGACGCACAATTTAACTTTTAAGATAGAGTCTAAATACTTGCTATGTTCCCTGGCTCTTTGCTTTGTGGTTACCTGTGAAGATTAGATTAAAACATTTATGGAATATGACAGTTAGAAAAGCTCTTAGAAAACACTCTCACTTTAGATGAGGAAGTTTTTCTTCTGAGTTGTGCTGGCAGGTTTTTCAATTATTCACTGCGACAAAGACATGGTCCACTTGGCTCATTTATGTTAATAGGTGACATTCACAGTCCTGGAATGAGGAAACTGGCAACTAAGGTGGGGGCAAATCCTTTCATATAAAAAAGACTGGATAGCATTAGGCTCTCCCATCCAAACACTTTTAAACAAAGAATATATCCACAGTTTTATCAAATACATATTCTATGGAATAAATGCACTTTTTCACTTTTATTAGCTATTACCACCTAGCTAATTTAAGACACTATTCCTGGTGGAAAAAAAATATTAATGGGTTA
>NW_023249102.1:286-594 GCF_002007445.2 Ailuropoda melanoleuca | reverse complement strand
AGTCTTGGTAGTTTATAGGTTTCCAGGAAGGCCTCCATCTCTTCCAGATTGCTTGGTTTTTTGGCATATAGTTGTTGATAGTACTTTCTATTAATCCTTCCAATTTCATTGGTGTTGGTAGTGACCTCTCCTTTTCATTCATAATTTTAATAATTTGGGTCCCTTCTCTCTTCTTTTGGATAAGTCTTGCCAGTGGTCTGCCAATTTTATTGATTCTCTCAAAGAACCAGCTTCTAGTCCTGTTGATGTGCTCTACTGTACTTCTGGTTTCTAATTGATTGATTTCTGCTCTAATTTTGGTCAACTCC
>NW_023249102.1:0-169 GCF_002007445.2 Ailuropoda melanoleuca | reverse complement strand
GGCTATGTATTTCCCCCTTAGGACTGCCTTTGCAGTATCCCATAGGTTTTGGAGTGTTGTGTTTTCATTCTCGTTGGTCTCCATAAACTGTTTAAATATATTTTTGATTTCCTGGTTTATCGAGTCATTCTTGAGCAGGATGGTTCTTAGCCTCCAAGTGTTTGAGTTT
>NW_023249101.1:0-2971 GCF_002007445.2 Ailuropoda melanoleuca | reverse complement strand
TTGCCTTGGTACGTGAGAAATTTCTTTGCCCTGGCCGCTTTCCATACTGTATCCTTGGATCTAATATTTGCAAACCGCACTATGACGTGACATGGCCTTGGATCTAATATTTGCAAACCGCACTATGACGTGACATGGCGTAGGTTTGTCATAGTTGAGCTTGGGAGGGGTCCTCTCTGCCTCTTGGACACGAATGTTTGTTTCCCTTGCTAGATTAGGGAAGTTTTCAGCTACAATTTGTTCAAATATCTCTTCTTGACCTCTGTTTTTCTCCACCCGCTCGGGGATAACGATGATTCTGACATTGGAACGTTTCATTGAGTCAGTATTCTCCCATAACCTACATTCTTGCACGTGGATTTTTTGAAGTTCAGATTCTATTCTAGCTTTCTCTTCCACTAACCCATCCTCCAATTTGCTGATACGTTCTTCTGCCTCATTCACCCTGGCCGTCAGAGCCTCTAGTTTTGACTGCCTTTGATTCACAGAATTTTTAATTTCTGCCAGATTCACTCTCATTTCCACCCTTAGAGATTCTATATTCTCATTAACATTTTCGTTAATACTTTTTTCAAGTCTACACATCATCTTGACCATTGTTACTCTGAATTCCATTTCTGATAATTTGGTTATATCCATATCCATTAGTTCTGTGGCAGAGGCCACAGACTCATTGTCTTTTCTTTGCTGGGGGGGATTTCTCCTTCTCGTCATTCTGATGAGGAGAGGTTGCGGGGTTGTCCAGAGCCCAAACTATTGACCGGAACCCAGGCCGTGTGCCCTTGTTTTATAGGGATCTTAGGGATGTGGGCTTCTTGATTTTTCAGCCTGCCTTCTGGGGGAGGAGCCTGCCTCGCCGATACTCAGGCAACCCTGTTTGGTAGAGTCTCCATGTCCCCTGCAGCTTTCCCTGGCAGTCTGCTGTGCCTCTTCTGAGAGTCAGAGTAGCAGTGGCTGAATCTCAGCCTCTGTCTCAGAACAGAGGGATCGCGGACCGTTCTCCACTGATGCTCTGGCCACTTAAATTCTGTTTCTGTTGGTGCTGTTCAACCCTGCAGCGTCCCGGGATGTGCGCCACACACCTGGCATCCCAGCCCCCACTTCCAGGGCCGGCGCATCTCTGTCCTTTGTGTTTCCAACACTGCCAGCCGCCAGCCGCCCCCACGCACTCCAGAGCTCCTGGTCTCAGTCTGGTTCCAGTGAGCACACCGGAGCTCCATTTCAGTCTGGTGGCACAAGTTCCCGGCTCACGGTCTCAGTCTGCTCTCTCGCGGGTGCTGGTCCATGAGTCCACCCACTCCCCCATGCAGGTGGCTACCGCTTCCCGGCGCCCGAATGCAGCAGCTCCCTCCCCCTTCCATTTATCTTCTGATATCTGTGCACGGTTTCATGGCTCCCCACTTCATACCTCAATACTCAGCACTGGAGATGTTCATTTGTAGAGATCCAGATGTATCTTCCTGCGTCTCAGGCTGATTCCATGGATGTTCAGGCTGGTCTGGTGCCTATCCAATTCGACTCAGGGGACCGGCTGAAAAAGGGGTCCCCTACTCCTCCACCATCTTAACTCCCTTAGATACAAATACTTTAAACAAACTTTCAGCAAATCAAATCCAGCAATATAAGAAAAGAATAATACATTATGACCAAGTGAAGTTTATGCCAGTAATGCAAGGTTATTTTAACATTTAAAAAGAAACCAATGCAATTCAGCATATTAAAAAAATAAAGGAGAAAATTCATATGCAGAAAAAAAAATCACTTGACAGAATTCTACAGCCATTCATGGTAGAAATTCTCAGACACAAACTATGAATAGAAGGAAACTTCCTTGGGACACCTGGGTGGCTCAATCAGTTAAGTGTCTGCCTTGAGCTCAGGTCATGATCCCAGGGTCCTGGGATCCAGTCCCACACGGGGCTCCCTGCTCAGTGGGGAGCCTGCTTCTCCCTCGGCCTGCCACTCCCCCTGCTTGTGATCGCACTCTCTCTCTCTGACAAGTAAATAAAACCTTTAAAAAAGAAAAAAGAAAAGAAAAGAAGGAAACTTGCTCTATGTGGTAAAGAACATCTAGGAAAAAACTTAAAGCCAAAATCATATTTATTATGAAATAATGAATGTTATTTCCTTACTTAAGATCAGGAAGAAAGTAAGGAGACCTGCTCTCACTAGTTCTATTCAACACTGTTGGTGCTAGCAATTGCAATAAATTGAGAGAAATAAAAAGTAATAAAGATCAGAAAGGAAGAAAGACAACTGTCTCTATTTGCAGATGATGTGATTATGTAGAAAATCTTCAGGAAGATACAAAAATACTAACTAATGAGTGAATATAGTGAGAGCTCAGGATATGGAATTAAAACTTTAAAATCAAAATTAAAAAATCAAAAAATTGAAATCATGAAAATCAAAATTAATGAATTTTACACCAGCAAACAATTGGAACATAATTTTTTATAACTCATTTATAATAGCACCAAAAAAGGATAGTATCCAACAAAAGCCATACAAGATACCTACACCAAAAAGTACAGAATATTACTGAGACAAACTAATTAAAGATCTCAATAAAAGGAGAGATAGATAATGTTAATGGATTAGATAACTCAATATAATTAAGACGTCTCTTTCCAAATTTATCTATGGTTTCAACATAATGCCAACTTAAATTCCAACAAAACTTTAAATATAAAATTATAAGAGGAATATTTATATATCTATATATCTATATCTGTACTATATATAAGAATGACTTAGAATATGAAAAGCACTTTTGAAAAAGAACAAAGTTGGCACTCTGACACTATCTGATTTTAGGACTTACTCTAAAGACACAGTCATCAAGACAGTAATGGCAAAAGAATACACATGTAGATCAATTTGCACAGAATATGGAATCAAGGGAGGAGGTTAAGATGGCGGAGGAGTAGGGGACCCCTTTTTCAGCTGGTCCCCTGAGTTGAGCTGGATA
>NW_023249100.1:402-2242 GCF_002007445.2 Ailuropoda melanoleuca | reverse complement strand
ATAACGCCGGGATCACGCCCTGAGCTGAAGGCAGACGCTTAACCGCTGTGCCACCCAGGCGCCCCTATATGCCTATTCCTGATNCGCTGTGCCACCCAGGCGCCCCTATATGCCTATTCCTGAAGATGGTCCCTTTTACAAAGCACTGCTCTTTAAACTCAGATTATTGGATGATGATAACGACCTGATAGAGAGTCGTGATAAATGGTTCACACACAAAAAAATATCTGTTTGTGGTCTCCTAGAAGGTGGAGAACTCAGGAAAGTTATTGCTTTTCTGAAGAATAACATGATATATGCTTACGTTCCACTAATTAAATAAGCTTTATCCGGAGAGGAGTTAAGATGGTGGAGGAGTAGGGGACCACTTTTTCAGCCGGTCCCCTGAGTCGAGTTGGATAGGTACCAGACCAGCATGAATATCCACGGAATCAGCCTGAGATGCAGGAAGATACATCTGGATCTCTACAAATGAATATCTCAAGCGCTGAGTATTGAGGTACAAAGCAGGGAGCCGTGAAACCACGCACAGATATCGGAAGATAAACGGAAGGGGGAGGGAGTTGCTGCATTCGTGCACCGGAAAGTGGTAGCCACCTGCACGGGGGAGCAGGAGGGCTTTCGGACCTGCACCCACGAGAGAGCAGACTGAGACCATGAGCTGGGGACTCACGTGACCAGGCTGAAACGCAGCTCCGGTGCACTCACTGGAACCAGACTGAGACCAGGAGCTCTGAAATGCTTGGGGGCGGCTGGCAGCTGGTGGCTGGCGGTGTTAGAAACACAAAGGACAGAGAAGCGCCAGCCCTGGAAGTGAGGGCAGGGACACCGGGTGAGGGGCACACATCCCGGGACGCTGCAGGGTTGAGCAGAACCAACAGAAACAGAGTTAAAGTGGCCAGAACATCAGTACAGAATGGTCCGCGATCCCTCTGTTCTGAGACAGAGGCTGAGATTTGGCTACTGCTGCTCTGACTCTCAGAAGAGGCACAGCAGACCGCCAGGGAAAGCCGCCAGAGAACAAAAGCCTGTAAATACTGGCTCACAGTGTGCCCACCCCAATCACGCCTTGCAGGGGACACGGAGACTCTGCCCAAACAGGGTTGCCTGAGTATCGGCGCGGCAGGCCCCTCCCCCATAAGGCAGGCTGAAAAATCAAGAAGCCCACATCCCTAAGATCCCTATACAACAAGTGCACACTGCCTGGGTCCGGGTCAATAATTTGGGCTCTGGACAACCCCACAACCTCTCCGCATCAGAATGACGAGAAGGAGAAATCCCCCCCAGCAAAGAAAAGACAATGAGTCTGTGGCCTCTGCCACAGAACTAATGGATATGGATATAACCTAATTATCAGAAATGGAATTCAGAGAAACAATGGTCATGATGATGTGTAGACTTGAAAAAAAAATTAACAAAAATGTTAATGAGAACATAGAATCTCTAAGGGCAGAAATGAGAGCGAATCTGGCAGAAATTTAAAATTCTATGAGCCAAATGCAGTCAAAAGTAGAGGCTCTGACGGCCAGGGTGAATGAGGCAAAAGAACGTATCAGCGAATTGGAGGATCGGTTAGTAGAAGAGAAAGCTAAAATAGAATCTGGACTTAAAAAAATCCATGCTCATGAATGTAGGTTACGAGAGATTACTGACTCAATGAAACGTTGCAATGTCAGAATCATCAGCATCCCCGAGGGCGTGGAGAAAAACAGAGATCTAGAAGAGATATTTGAACAAATTGTAGATGAAAACTTCCCTAATCTAACAAAGGAAACAAACATCTGTGTCCAAGAGGCAGAAAGGACCCCTCCCAAGCTCAACCATGACAAACCTACACCAC
>NW_023249100.1:0-267 GCF_002007445.2 Ailuropoda melanoleuca | reverse complement strand
TTACGTCAGACCTGTCTACACAGACCTGGAATGAAAGAAAGGGTTGGGGGGGCATTTTTAAAGCTCTTTCAGAGAAAAACATGCAGCCAAGGATCCTTACCATCAGGGCTCTAATTCAGAATGGATGGAGAAATAAAGACCTTCCAGAATCGCCAGCCATTGACCAATTTTGTAACCACAAAACCAGCCCTACAGAAGATATTAAGGGGGGTTCTATAAAGGTAAAAAGGCCCCAAGAGTGATATAGAACAGAAAGTCACAATCGAT
>NW_023249099.1:2216-2429 GCF_002007445.2 Ailuropoda melanoleuca | reverse complement strand
AATAAGTTCAAGAAGTTCAAGGACTCAGCGCCCTTCTTATTGGTATTAAAGAAGAGCGTCCAGGAAAACTCTCAAGATAACATCCGCCTTTTCAATTGGGACCCAGATTCCACATTGTGTGAAATTGCCTTGGAAGTATCCAGCACTTAGAACCAAGAAACAACGTGTGAAGATAAATCCCATGAAGTCACGTCGGCCTTATAGAACGTGAAA
>NW_023249099.1:705-2092 GCF_002007445.2 Ailuropoda melanoleuca | reverse complement strand
AAAACTGCTGGTGGCAATGGAACGAAAATGCCTAAACTATTTCTGTCAGAAACAACACTGTGCAGTGGCCGTCTTAGCACTATCATCATCCTTCGTGAATAGGGAATCGTGAGGGAATGTGTTCACGGAAGCCTGACAAGAGTGCCACATAGGGGTCTCTGAGACAACTGACAATCCAGGGAAATATCAACAAACATCATCTCACTTAAATAAGGGAGTATAAATGAAAAAGTTCAAAAAGTTCGAGCACTCAGCGCCCTTCTTATTGGTATTAAAGAAGAGCGTCCAGGAAAACACCACCAGCTAACATCCGCGTTTTCAATTGGGACCCAGATTCCCCATTGGTTGAATGTGCCTTCTAAGCATCCAGCACTTAGAACCAAGAAACAAAGTGCGAAGATAAAGCCCTTGAAGTCACATCGGCCTTATAGAACGTGGAACAAAAATCAAGGTGCTTTGTTACCGTGAGTGAAACACGATCAGCACAGCACGGAGAAACAAAATTTGGCCAAACCAGCCTCCAATGCAATGTTTGCTTCATGGGTAAATCCCATTAAAACTGCTGGTGGCAATGGAACGAAAATGCCTAAACCATTTCTGTCAGAAACAACACTGTGCAGTGGCCGTCTTAGCACTATCATCATCCTTCGTGAATAGGGAAACATGAGGGAAAGTGTTCACGGAAGCCTGACGAGAGTGCCACATAGTGGTCTCTGAGACACCACACAATCCAGGGAAATATCAACGAACATCATCTCACTTAAATAAGGGAGTCTAAATGAAAACGTTCAAGAATTTCGAGGACTCAGCGCCCTTCTTATTGGTATTAAAGAAGAGCGTCCAGGATAACACCTCCAGCTAACATCCGCATTTCCTTGGGACCCAGATTCCCCATTGGGTAAATGTGCCTTGGAAGCATCCAGCACTTAGAACCAAGAAACAAAGTGCGAAGATAAAGCCCTTGAAGTCACATTGGCCTTATAGAACGTGAAACAAAAATCAAGGTGCTTTGTTACCGTGAGTGAAACACGATGAGCACAGCACTTAGAAACAAAATGTGGCCAAACCTGCCTCCAGTGCAATGTTTGCTTCATGGGTAAATCCCATTAAAACTGCTGGTGGCAATGGAACGAAAATGCCTAAACCATTTCTGTCAGAAACAACACTGTGCAGTGGCCGTCTTAGCACTATCATCATCCTTCGTGAATAGGGAAACATGAGGGAAAGTGTTCACGGAAGCCTGACGAGAGTGCCACATAGTGGTCTCTGAGACACCACACAATCCAGGGAAATATCAACGAACATCATCTCACTTAAATAAGGGAGTCTAAATGAAAAAGTTCAAGAATTTCGAGGACTCAGCGCCCTTCTTATTGGTATTAAAGAA
>NW_023249099.1:0-648 GCF_002007445.2 Ailuropoda melanoleuca | reverse complement strand
CATGAGGGAAAGTGTTCAAGCAAGCCTGACGAGAGTGCCACATAGTGGTCTCTGAGACACCACACAATCCAGGTAAGTATCAACGAATATCATCTCACTAAAAAAGTGGGTATAAATGAAAAAGTTCAAGAAATTCGAGGACTCAGCGCCCTTCTTATTGATATTAAAGTAGAGCGTCCAGGATAACACCTCCAGCTAACATCCGCATTTCCTTGGGACCCAGATTCCCCATTGGGTAAATGTGCCTTGGAAGCATCCAGCACTTAGAACCAAGAAACAAAGTGCGAAGATAAAGCCCTTGAAGTCACATCGGCCTTATAGAACGTGGAACAAAAATCAAGGTGCTTTGTTACCGTGAGTGAAACANGAAACACGATGAACACAGCACTGAGAAACAAAATTTGGCCAAACCAGCCTCCAATGCAATGTTTGCTTCATGGGTAAATCCTATCAAAACTGCTGGTGACAATGGAACGAAAATGCCTAAAACATTTCTGGCAGAAACAACATTGTGCAGTGGCCGTCTTAGCACTATCATCATCCATCGTGAATAGGGAAATTTGAGGGAAAGTGTTCTCGGAAGCCTGACGAGAGTGCCACACAGTGGTCTCTGAGACACCTCACAATCCAGGGATATATCAGCGAACA
>NW_023249098.1:438-580 GCF_002007445.2 Ailuropoda melanoleuca | reverse complement strand
CCTGCTTGTGTTCCCTCTCTCGCTGGCTGTCTCTATCTCTGTCAAATAAATAAATTAAAAAAAAAACTTTAAAAAAAAAAAAGATGATGAGTCGACTTGAAAAAAGTATTAACGAAAATGTTACTGAGAATATAGAATCCCT
>NW_023249098.1:0-203 GCF_002007445.2 Ailuropoda melanoleuca | reverse complement strand
ATGAAACAATCCAATGTCAGAATCATCGGCATCCCTGAAGGGGTGGAGAAAAACAGAGGTCTAGAAGAGATATTTGAACAAATCATAGCTGAAAACTTCCCTAATCTAGCAAGAGAAACAAGCATTCGTGTCCAGAGGCAGAGAGGAACCCATCCAAGCTCAACCATGACAAACCTACGCCACGTCATGTCATAGTGCAATTC
>NW_023249097.1:372-570 GCF_002007445.2 Ailuropoda melanoleuca | reverse complement strand
ACATTGAGACTGATTATTGAGAGATATGATTTTAATGATGCCATGTTGCCAGTAAAGTCTTTGTTTCTATGATTGTGACTTTCTGTTCTGTATCACTCTTGGGGGCCTTTTTACTTTTATAGAACCCCCCTTAATATCTCCTGTAGGGCTGGTTTCGTGGTTACGAAATTGGTCAATGACTGGCGATTCTGGAAGGTC
>NW_023249097.1:0-155 GCF_002007445.2 Ailuropoda melanoleuca | reverse complement strand
AATATTTGCGAATTGCACTATGACGTGACGTGGTGTAGGTTTGTCGTGGTTGAGCTTGGGAGGGGTCCTCTTGGACACGAATTATTGTTTCCCTTACTAGATTAGGGAAGTTTTCAGCTACAATTTGTTCAAATATCTCTTCTAGACCTCTGTTT
>NW_023249096.1:0-2247 GCF_002007445.2 Ailuropoda melanoleuca | reverse complement strand
GGATCATATGGTTCCTGAGTCTTTTCTTGTTGATATGATGTATCACACTGATTGATTTGCGAATGTTGAACGATNTTCCTGATCTTAAGGGAAAGGCTTCCAGCTTTTCCCCATTGAGAATAATGCTTGCAGTAGGCTTTTCATAGATGGCTTTTATGAGATTGAGAAATGTACCCTCTATTCCTACACTCTGAAGGGTTTTAATCAGGAAAGGATGCTGTATTTTGTCAAATGCTTTTTCTGCATCAATTGAGAGGATCATATGGTTCTTGAGTCTTTTCTTGTTGATATGATGTATCACATTGATTGATTTGCGAGTGTTGAACCATGCTTGCATCCCAGGTATGAATCCCACTTGGTCATGATGGATAATCCTTTTAATGTACTGTTGGATTCTATTATCAAGGATCTTGTTGAGGATTTTGGCGTCCATATTCATTAGGGTAATCGGTCCGTAATTCTCCTTTTTGAGGGGGTCTTTGCCTAGTTTGGGAATCAAGGTAATATTAGCCTCATAGAATGAGTTTGGTAGCTTTCCTTCTGTTTCTATTTTTTGAAATAGCTTTAGGAGAATAGGTATTATTTCTTCTTTGAATGTTTGGTAGAATTCCCCAGGAAAACCGTCTGGGCCTGGAGTTTTATTATTTGGAAGGTTGTTTATCACTGACTCAATTTCTTCATAGTTAATTGGCCTATTTAAGAAATCTATTTCTTCCTGTTTCAGTCTTGGTAGTTTATAGGTTTCCAGGAAGGCCTCCATCTCTTCCAGATTGCTTAGTTTTTTGGCATATAGCTGTTGATAAAAATTTCTAATAATCCTTCCAATTTCAATGGTGTTCGTCGTGACCTCTCCTTTTTCATTCATAATTTTACTAATTTCGGTCCTTTCTCTTTGCTTTTGGATAACTCTTGCCAGTGGTCTGTCAATTTTATTGATTCTCTCAAAGAAACAGCTTCTAGTCCTGTCGAATTGCTCTACTGTACTTCTGGTTTCTAATTGATTGATTTCTGCTCTAATTTTGGTCAACTCCTTCCTTGTCAGTGGGTTAGGCCTGTCCCTCTGTTGNTCTAATTCATTGATTTCTGCTCTAATCTTGGTCAACTCCTTCCTTGTCAGTGGGTTAGGCCTGTCCCTCTGTTGCTGTTCCAGTTTCTTGAGGTGAGAATATAAAAACTGCATTTTAGATTTTTCTATTCTTTTGAATGAGGCTTGGATGGCTATATATTTCCCCCTTAGGACTGCCTTTGCAGTATCCCATAGGTTTTGGACCGTTGTGTATTCATTCTCGTTGGTCTCCATAAATTGTTTAATTTGTTTTTTGATTTCCTGGTTTATCGAGTCATTCTTGAGCAGGATGGTTCTTAGCCTCCAAGTGTTTGAGTTTCTTCCAGGTTTTTCCTTGTGGTTGAGTTCCAATTTCAGAGCGTTGTGGTCTGAGAATATGCAGGGGATAATTTCAATCTTTTGGTATTGGCTGAGACCTGTTTTGTGTCCCAGAGCATGATCTATTCTTGAGAATGTTCCATGGGCATTAGAATAGAATGAGTATTCTTTGGTTCTGGGATGTAGTGTTCTATATATATCAATGAGGTCCAACTCATCGAGTATGGCATTCAAAGCCTTTGATTCTTTGCTTAGTTTTTGCTGGGGTGTTCTGTCTATTTCTGATAGTGAGGTGTTGAGGTCCCCTACTATTAATGTGTTTTTTACTATATGTCTCTTTATTCTGGTTAAGAGTTGGCTTGTGTATCTTGCTGCTCCCCTGTTGGGGGCATATATATTAATAATTGTCATATCCACTTGTTGAATACTTCCTTTAAGAATAATATAGTGCCCTTCTGGGTCTCTCTCTATAGCCTCTAGTTTAAAATCCAATCTATCTGATATGAGAATTGCTACTCCAGCTTTCTTTTGAGGTCCATTTGTGTGGAAGATGGTACTCCATCCCCTTACTCTAAGTCTGAATGCATCTTTGGGTTCAAAATGAGTCTCTTGTAGACAGCAAATGGATGGGTCATGTCTTTTTATCTGCAACCCTGTGGCGTTTTATGGGAGCATTCAAGCCATTCACGTTGAGACTGCATACTGAGAGNGATGCCATGTTGCCAGTAAAGTCTTTTTTGTATCGGTTGTGACTTTCTGCTCTGTATCACTCTTGGGGCCTTTTTACCTTATTAGAACCCCCCTTAATATCTCCTGTAGGGCTGGTTTCGTGGTTACGAAATTGGTTAATGACTGGTGATTCT
>NW_023249095.1:360-645 GCF_002007445.2 Ailuropoda melanoleuca | reverse complement strand
TCCTTTTAATGTACTGTTGGATTCTATTAGCAAGGATCTTGTTGAGGATTTTGGCGTCCATATTCATTAGACAAATCAGTCTGTAATTCTCCTTTTTGAGGGGGTTTTGCCGGTTTGGGGATCAAGGTAATATTAACCTCATAGAATGAGTTTGATAGCTTTCCTTCTGTTTCTGTTTTTTGAAATAGCTTTAGGAGAATAGGTATTATTTCTTCTTTGAATGTTTGGTAGAATTCCCCAGGAAAACTCTCCGGGCCTGGAGTTTTATTATTTGGAATGTTTTTT
>NW_023249095.1:0-280 GCF_002007445.2 Ailuropoda melanoleuca | reverse complement strand
TTCCTGTTTCAGTCTTGGTAGTTTATAGGTTTCCAGAAAGGCCTCCATCTCTTCCAGATTGCTTAGTTTTTTGGCATATAGCTGTTGATAAAAATTTCTAATAATCCTTCCAATTTCAATATTGTTGGTCGTGACCTCTCCCTTTTCAGTCATAATTTTAATAATTTCAGTCCTTTCTCTTTGCTTTTGGATAAGTCTAGCCAGTGGTTTGCCAATTTTATGGATTCTCTCAAAGAACCAGCTTCTAGTCCTGTTGATTTGCTCTATTGTACTTCTGTTT
>NW_023249094.1:0-1937 GCF_002007445.2 Ailuropoda melanoleuca | reverse complement strand
CCAGGTGCTTGTTTTGGGGCCAGTACCATGCTGTATTGATGATTACAGCTTTGTAATAGAGCTTGAAGTCCGGGACTGTGATGCCACCAGCTTTGGTTTTCTTTTCCACATTTNCTTTGGTTTTCTTTTCCACATTCCTTTGGCTATTCGGTGTCTTTTCTGATCCCATACCAAATTTAGGATTGTTTCTTCCAGCTCTGTGACAAATGCTGATGGTATATTGATAGGGATTGCATGAATGTGTAGATTGCTTTGGGTAGCACAGACATTTTAACAATATTTGTTCTTCCAATCCATAAGCATGGAATGTTTTTCCATTTCTTTATGTCTTTCTCAATGTCTTTCATAGCGTTCCATAGTTTTCAGAGTACAGATCCTGTATCTCTTTGGTTAGGTTTATTCCTAGGTATCTCATGGTTTTTGGTGCAATTGTAAATGGGATCAGTTCCTCGATTTCTCTTTCTTCTGCTTCATTGATAGTGTATAAAAATGCAACTGCCTTCTGTGCATTGATTTTATATCCTGCAACTTTGCTGAATTCCTGTATCAGTTCTAGCAATTTTGGGGTGGAGTCTTTTGGGTTTTTGACATAGAGTATCATGTNACATAGAGTGTCATGTCATCTGTGAAAAGTGAAAGTTTGACTTCTTTCTTGCTGATTTGGATGCTTTTTATTTCTTTTTGTTGTCTGATTGCTGAGGCTAGGACTTCCAGTACTATGTTGAACAACAGTGGTGAGAGTGAACATGCCTATCATGTTCCTGACCTTAGGGGAAAAGCTCTCAGGTTTTCCCCATTGAGGATGACGTTCACTGTGGGTCTTTCATATATGGCTTTTAAGATATGTTTCCTCTATCCCTACTTTGTTGAGGTTTTTTATCAAGAAAGGATGCTATATTTTGTCGATTGCTTTTTCTGTATCTATTGAGAGGATCATGTGGTTTTTGTCCTTTCTTTTATCAATGTAATGTATTATATTTATTGATTTGAGGAATCACCCTTGTATCCAAGGCATACATCCCACTTGGTCATGGTGAATAATCCTTTAAATGTACTGTCAGATCCTATTGACTAGTATCGTGGGGAGAATTTTGGCATCCATGTTCATCAGAGTTATTGGTCTGTAATTTTCCTTTTTGGTGGGGTTGTTGTCTGATTTTGCGATCAAGGTAGTGCTGGCCTCATAGAAAGAGTTTGGACATTTTCCTTCCGTTTCTATTTTTTTGAAACAGTTTCAGGTTTTAATAGGTATTGATTCTTCTTTAAATGTTTGGTAGATTCCACTGGGAAGCCATCCTGCCCTGGACTCTTCTTTGTTGGAAGATTTTTTGATTACTGCTTCAATTTCTTTGCTAGTTATGGGTGTTCAGGTTTTCTATTTCTTCCTGTTTTAGTTTGGTAATTTATATTTATCTAGAAAGGTATCCATTTCTTCTGGATTACCTAATTTGTTGGCCATAATAATTGCTCATAATACTTTCTTTTCTCTTTTTTTAAAGATTTTATTTATTTATTTGCCACATAGAGGGGGGTATGAAAGTGCAAAAGCAGGGGGAGATGCAGGCAGAGGGAGAAGCCGGCTCCCTGCTGAACAAGGAGCCTGATGCGGGACTCCATCCCAGGACCATGGGATCATGACCTGAGCCAAAGGCAGACACTTAACCAACTGAGCCACCCAGGCACCCTGCTCATTATTTTCTCTTATAATTGTTTGTATTTATTCAGTGTTGGTTGTGATGTCTCCTCTTTCACTCATGATTTTATTTATTTATAAGAAAACTTTCTGTTTTCTTTTTGATAAGTCTAGCTAGGGATTTATCAATCTTATTAATTCTTTCAAACACCCAGCTCCTATATTCATTGATCTGTTCTACTGCTCTTTTTTATTTATATATCATTGATTTCTGCTCTAATCTTTATTATTTCTATTCTCCTGC
>NW_023249093.1:0-1458 GCF_002007445.2 Ailuropoda melanoleuca | reverse complement strand
CCGTAACAGGGGAGCAGCTAGATACACAAGCCAACTCTTAACCAGAATAAAAAGACATATTGATAATAATACGTTAATAGTAGGGGACCTCAACACTCTGTTCTCAGCAAAAGACAGAGCACCTAAGCAGAAAATCAAANTCTCAGCAAAAGACAGAGCACCTAAGCAGAAAATCAAAAAAGAAACAGGAGCTTTGAATGACATACTAGACCAGATGGACCTCATAGATATATATACAACACTACATCCCAGAACAACAGAATACTCATTCTTTCGAATGCACATGGAACTTTCTCCAGAATAGACCATATACTGGGTCACAAAACAGGTCTCAACTGATACCAAAAGACTGAAATTATTCCCTGCATATTTTTAGACCACACTGTTTTGAAATTAGAATTCAATCACAAGGAAAAATTTGGAAGAAACTCAAACACGTGGAAACGAAGAACTATCCTGCTCAAGAATGATTGGGTAAATCAGGAAATTAAAAATCATTTAAACAATTTATGAAGACCAACGAGAATGAAAACACATCAGTCCAAAACCTATGGGACACTGCAAAGGTGGTCCTAACGGGAAAATACATAGCCATCCAAGCCTCAATCAAAAGAAGAGAAAAATCTAAAATGCATTTTTTATATTCTCACCTCAAGAAGCTGGAGCTGGAAAAGAACAGGCCGAACCCACGCACAAGAAGGCAGTAGATCAAGATTAGAGAAGAGTTCAATGAATTAGAAACCAGGAGCACAGTAGAGCAGATCAACAGAACTAGAAGCTGGTTCTTTGAAAGAATAAATAAGATAAAAAACCACTGGCCAGACTTATTCAAAAGAGTAGAGAAAGGACTCAAATTAATAAAATTATGAATGAAAGGGGAGAGATCACAACCAACACAAATGAAATAGGAAGGATCATTAGAAACTTTTATCAAAAGCTTTGCACAATAAATTAAACAACGTGGAAGAAATTGATGCCTTCCTGGAAACCTATAAACTACCAAGATTAAAACAGGAAGAAATTGATTATTTAAACAGACTGATTAATTATGAAGAGATTGAAGTAGTGATCAAAAACCTCCTGAAAAACAAGTGTCCAGGGCCTGACGGATTCCCTGGGGAATTCTACCAAACATTCAAAGAAGAAATAATACCTATTCTCCTGAAGGTGTATCAAAAAATAGAAACAAAAGGAAAACTACCAAACTCATTCTATGAGACCAGTATTACCTTGATCCCCACACCAGGCAAAGACCCCATCAAAAAGGAGAATTACAGACCGATATCGTTGATGAATATGGATGCCAAAATTCTCAACACATCCTAGCTAAAGGATCAAACAGTACATTAAAGGATTATCCATCATGACCAAGTTGGTTTCATCTCTGGGATGCAAGGGTGGTTCAACATTCACAAATCTATCAGTGTGATAGATCATATCAACAAGAAAAAGCCAAAA
>NW_023249092.1:0-6712 GCF_002007445.2 Ailuropoda melanoleuca | reverse complement strand
GCTGGGAGCCTGCTTCTTCCTCTCCCACTCCCCCTGCTTGTGTTCCCCCTCTCTCTGGCTGTCTCTCTGTCTGTCAAATAAATAAATAAAATCTTAAAAAAAAACATGGCATAGAACTATACACACATTGTAGCAATGTCATGGTTTTGATATTATACTATAATTATATAAGATGTGCCCACTGAGAGGAAGTGGGTAGAGGAAACATGGGATGTCTCTGCACTGTTTTTATAACTTCTTGTGAATCTATAATTATTTCAAAATAAAAAGTTAAAAAATTGGTGGTCTGAGGATGGATGGGTGGTTAGATACTTGATTAAGAGAATGTATCACATTTTAACAATTGTATTTGACCATAAGTTATAATAGATGCAATGAAGGAAACAAAGACTGAGAGAATAACAGAAGGATCCTAATTAAGGTAGGATATTCGATGAAAACTCCTTTGAAGAAGTGACTCCAGGGTAGAGATGGAGTTATTCAAGCAAGAGTCTGGTTCATTTTAGATCTTAGGATAACCATGTTCAAGGGAGGAAAGAACTAGTGGTTTCCAGCAGTGATACAAATACTAACATGGTGGAACTTAGTGAATGAGGGATAGAATGGAAAGGTAGATGCCTGATAATATAGGGTAAGCATCAGCAAACATTTTTTGTAAAGGCCAAATAATGGACATTTTAGGCTTGATGAAGACATAGGGTCTCTGTTGGAACTACTCAGCTCTGCCTATATAGTGTGAAAATATCCTAGATGATACATAAATAAATGAGCACAGCTGTGTTTCATTATGATTTTATTTATAAAATGAGGTAGTTGGGTGGATTTATCCTGGGGACTGTAGTTTGATGACTTCTGATGTAGGGTCTTGTATAGTAAGATATTCAGATTTTGAGGCCAAGGAGAGATAACTGAGTGGTTCTATACAAGAGAATTAAGGTTACCTTTATATTTCGTGAAAAAGAAGGAGGTAGAGATGCAAAATATAAAGGGTAGTAATTTAGGTGATGAAGAAAGGGGATTCAGGGAAATTCACTTAAAAAAGTTTAGAAAATCACCATCGTCTTTGTAAATGCCCACAAACTTTCTATTAACCTAATACATGTCTAACATAATAGTCCTGTAGATGCAATAGTTGTGATATGAATAGGGTTGGAAGCAAGATTACCTGTGGTTAAAGCCTGACTAGGTCATGTACCTGTCTGCCACTACACAGTTCATTGACCCACCCTTTACCAATTTATACTATCTAAAATAATCAGGAATGTGTTATTATTCTTTAGTAGTCATAATAATTTTTTCCAATAAGATAGCTCTAGAAGCAGGATTTCTGTCTGATATTTCTGGGATTCACATAATATTCTTATTGCCATTTAACAGATTTTTGGCTTGTAAAGTTTCATGATTATGCCGTTTAATTACTTCACTATGTGTGTACTCTGATCTCTGGTATTTTCCTCTTTGATATTTCTGATAATTTTTCTAGGTCAATGAAGGTTTTATACTCTTTGAAGAAACTCAGGAGGAATACACTGAATCTGTTGATGTGTATAAGAATAATTTTAACATAGTACCTACAATTTAAAAGATGATTAGCTAACTGGGTGTTTTCTTAGGATCACCTGGAAATATACACATATAATTGTAACATAATATAGGAATTTAGTGTGTTTATTGCTAGAACCCCAAATGCATGATGACTTATTCTTCCGTTATGTTAGGTACAAGAGATTGGCTTTAGAACTTTCCTTTTTTTTTTCTGATTTGCCTTGTTTACTACAGATTTTTGAAGAGTAATATCTACATCTTCTAGCCTCTCTTTCAGGTAAGGTCTTAATATCATTAGGTCCTTGCAGTCAATGCACTCCCATGAGATTTTATTTTGCAACTGAGCAAAGTGGGAATATCCATTTGTTCAGCTCATACAATGGGATTCTGGAGCCAGCAGCATCATTAGCAACTTGTGGTCCCCAGGTCACAGCTTCGGTAGTGTGTTCCTAGAGGCAAGAATTAAAGCTGAAGTCTTTGATTCTCTAGCTCCCTCACTGTGGCAGAAGTATCTGCTCTCCTTGGTGACCAGTTCAGCCGTGATACTGTGGGAGTCATTTCCATAGGCTCAGGTTATAGTTTGCCCTTCTAGTTCTTGTGATTTTGTAAAGAACTGATTGCCTGGATCTTACTCTTTTCTGAATAAAATAATAGCTACAGTATCTATGGACTCCGACACTGAACTTTGGTTGTTATAGTATTTGATACAGAAATGGTTGCAGTTAAAAGCTCGAGGATGGGAATTTGGAATTACTTACCAGGTCTAGTTGGGTTTGAAGGCATTAGAGGGTAGGATACTAACAGTTTACAATGCCCAGAGACAAAAGATAGTTAAATTAGTGTGTGTGGTCACCTATTAAAATTACGCTTTTAGAGGACCAAGTGACAGAGGCAATTAAAAATATGATGGGCAAAAGAACTCTAGGGATAGTGTGGTAGGTAGCCTACTTCTAATTGTACTGCCAAAAACAAAGAAAGAAAGTGACATATTCAAATCTTTTGGTTTCGGAGAATATTAGAAACCCAGACTTTCTAAGATTTCTCTAAAATAACTTCTTGTATCTTGCATTCCCAGCATTGGTGTGTTCAGAAATTAAACACAAAGCCTGATTCTACTGGTTACTGAAAAAAAAAGGAGATTGAATTCACTCATCAAGTTTCATATGGGAAAAGTAAGCACAGCGCTTGGAAAGAGAGGCACCCCAAGAATTAGAGTAGTAACAACTTAAAGAATCCAGATACCTAAATGTATACTGAATCAAAAACTTGCCTGAAGTTTCTGTATCAGCAAATCTAGCAAATCCTCCTCTGTCTAATGAAGCTGGCCACACCTTACATGACTGTCTAATTCTGATTGTGCTTGTGCAGTACTTTATGACAAGATACAAGTTCTCCCCTTGTCACACCCCTATACCCCATTGGCCTCAGGATAGATAATTATACTCAGCATTCTGTATGCCATAGGGTCAAATTTACTAACTAAGATGTTGGAAGAGAAAGCTTATTCACCAAAGAACTGCAGACTGTGCTCATTTATATCAGAACAGAACAAGTGAATATGTGTAGAAAGAAATTGCCAAAGAGGGAAGAATTTACTTTTGGATTGGGCTGAATTTACTACTATGGATTAAGTGTGCTAGCTCGTATGAAAACTGATTCTTGAAGGTAGCCTGTGATGAATGATGTTGACATGCCTGAAATTCCATGATGTAATGTAGACAGAATTATGACAATGACTGTGAGCAGATTTATTCATTTGTGTTTAACTCCCTGCCTTCTTATGTTGTGCCCTGAGAGGACCTAGAGGACATTCCCTTCACCAAAGCATTGAGTGAGTAGACCACTGACGTTCTTGAAAAGTGCTTGATCTTTTTATGCTGAAGATGAAAGAAAGAAATTCAGATATTAATGGAAGATCCCTGATTTCAGTGAAAATGTTGTGTTCTGAGGATGATAGAAGCTGAAAAACACTAAAGTATCCGAAGTCAGGTGGCTAACTTTGCCCAACAAATTGGAGGGACAAAGTGGTAACAGAATTGCTTGACTCAAATGTGTCTTTAGTAATGGCTGACTGATTATGAAGCCCTTAATTAGAAAGGGAGGCAGCCACCTAAGGTACAGTTTGGGTAGTATAACAAAAGAACTCTAAATCTGGTAACCAGACACTTGACTTAAATCACAATAGCAAACAACACCCAAGTTCCAATTTTCAGTTTTAAGTTGTTTTATAAAGACAGAGATCTTTATATAAAGGAGAAATCAATTTCCTATGAAAAAGGATCCTAAAATAAGTTTGAAACCATTTTACCAGTATGATTATGCACTAAAGACAGTAAAGCACCACTAATGATTATTGGTCACTGTCTCTAAAATGATGCTAAGTCTTGGGGATCCATAATATCACTGTAGTCTAGCAGTAGAGTGGGGATCTGAAGGAAAAAAAATGGGCATAATAAATGATATCTGGCCAAAGTTTGTTCCATAGTGAGTTCATTGAGTTCTCAAACCCATCCATGGTTTTTACTCTAGTACTTATATTATATGATTAAAATATCCTCACCAAGTATCAGAATCCCTACATTGGTTTTCACCCAAGAAATGAGGACTGTCATGATCGGAATTGTGAACTTGAGGTCCTGGAGTTTAGCTTCCTTATGAAAGTATCACATTCCTGGGGAACTCCAGAGTCAGTGCCACCAACAGATCCTTGAAAAACACAGTGGTGCAGTCCCTTTCATATTTCCTTTTAATTGGACTGCTTATCTCACACAGGAGACAAATGGATCTTAGAAAAGTAGATTATCATACCTTTAATAAGGTGTAACCACAAATAAACCAATTGTTTCAGGTGACATTTCAGTGTTAGAGTGAATGAGCACAGCTCCTGGCACTAAGTATGTAGCTACTGATTACTAAGTATGTAGCTATTGATTTTTCTAATCCAGTAGGCATAGAATAACAGAAAAGTGTTTGCTTCCTCCTAGTAGAGACAGCAGTACACCTTCATTATATTTCTTACTGTCTGTCAGGACCATAATTTAATTCTGAGAGACCTCGACAAAATCTTACCATCAAGAGCATCATGTAAATTTACTGTATGATATCATGTTGATAGGGCCTTGTAAGCAGTAAGTTGCACATCTCTTTGATGCCTTAGTGAGAAATTTTTTTGCTATAGGGTGGGAGATAGACCCTATGAAAATTAAGGGGTATGCCACTTTTGTGAGATTTCTAGCATCTAATGGGCTAGGTCATATTGGAATACCTACTACAAAAAGAAAAATAGGTTGCTGAATTTTATATACCTTACCTCTAAGGAAGAAGCATAGTGCTTGCTAGATTTTGGAAAGACATTTTGTCAGCTTTAAAACTGCCACCTCTGAGTAGAGCACTGACTAAGGAAGGTCATCTAGCTGACCTAGGCTGTAGTTCAAGTAGCTCTGTCATTTAGTCCTTAAGATTTATCAGAACCAGTGTTACATGAATGTTTATAGCACACTTGAATGCTATTCTGAACCTGTAGCAAGTCTAGGTAAGAGAACAGTTTCAAATCCTTAAAATTTATAGCAAACCATGTCTTCTTTGTAAAATACTGTTCTTATCTTCAGAGACAGTTCCTGCTTGATACTCAGTGCTGGTAGGGGTTTAATTGGCAGTGCTATAAGACACTAAATAGCCATGTTATAAACCTAAGCTATTTATCATGAATGGATGCTATGTTTCATTAATCCATAAAGTTAAGGCATGTCTACCCAAAGTTCATCAAGTGAAAATGGTTCATAGAGTGACTATACATCTCAATTTGCCCAAGATAGTCTCAGTTTATGCTTATTGTCCAAGCATTTCATCCTGTTTACCATTCTAGCATTTAGAAGAGTCTTCATTTGACTGATACATTATATAGTTATCTAAAGCTACAAGTGACTTACATGAGTAAGTGGATCATTTCCTAGTTTATCTACTCTTATTCTACTGCTTACTCTGCCTCAATCTATATCACTGAGTTTATAAGACCAATTAACTGAGAAAGAGAAAAATTGAGATCATTTTTATGATAGTTCTGAACTATCGTATTGGCATATGTAAGAAGTAGACTATTGTAACATTTCAGACTAAAACATTTTTCTCTTAATTACTAATATCTAAACCAAAAGAGCTTAGTGGTGTGGCCTTGGAAAGCCAAAAACAGTTAGGTGTGATAATGCTTAGAGCCTTTCCTGCTTCCACCACTTCATCAGTCACTGGAGGCTACTCCTTTTAGACTATACTAGTGGGCCCCATTGCTCTGCGTTTTTGGGTTGTGTTTGGCCAATGGGGAGCACAAGGAGGAAATCAGAAGGAGAGCAGAAGGAGGTCAAGGATATTTCCTAGTTCTCTTCCTGCAGGCTGACCATTGGGCAGCTGTATCCCTAGCCTTCTGTGGAAAGTCCCTCTTTTGTTCAGTTTTCTAGTAAAAATTCCCTGTCCTTGCCTTTTCTGGGCTGGGGGTGAGAGTCTGTCCCTGCCATCATTCTTGTAGTTTCCCTAAACTCTGACCATACACTGGTCAATAGACTATTTATTAAACACTCTTCAAATGATCCAATTTGAGTGTCTTTCTCCTGTTGGTACCCTGATTAGCCATGTAAAAAGAAAGACAAAAACCTAGCTTCAGAGGTACTAGGGAATTGGCCAATGAGAGAGAAACATGCATATTCACAAAAGCAGGACATAGTCAACCAAGCTTGGGCACGGCCAGCAAATGAGGAGAGGAGAGGAGAGTAGGATGTGAAAATAAGTATTTCAATGGCAAATTTAAAGCAAACCACTTACACGTGTCCCTGTCTTCAGGCTAAAGCTCAGGAGATGAATCTGTAGGTCAGTTGAGCATCATCAGGTGTAAGGTTAGGTAGATTAAGCAAACTCTCATCTTACACATAGAACTTTCAGTTTTATATATGCTTTAAAATGAAATAAGACACAAGAGCTATATGACCCCCAAAATTCCCTTTGCCTTTCTCAAGACAATAAATCAGCAGTTTGCAGTTGTATTTACAATTTGCTCTAAGATGTATAGACTTTTGGAGGAGGTTAAGATGGCGGAGGAGTAGGGGACACCTTTTTCAGCCGGTCCCCTGAGCTGAGCTGGATAGGTACCAGACCAGCAGGAATATCCACGGAATCAGCC
>NW_023249091.1:0-619 GCF_002007445.2 Ailuropoda melanoleuca | reverse complement strand
GTTATATACACTTGCCTCCAAAGTAGTAACAAAGCAATAATAATTATTATGATCATATCAAAAAGAGATTACTAGTTCAGTGTTGTTAAGTATAGCAATATAGCACATGGGTAAGAAATTGGAGGGAAATCACAAACTAGTATAATCTGAAGTAGTCTTGGNGTATAATCTGAAGTAGTCTTTTCTCTGCCCTTAATTAGCATCTTAATCTTGGCAGGATCTTTAACTTCTCTATGTTTCTATTAAAAAATCATTAAAATAAGTATAAAAACAGTAGTGGGAATTATCTTACAGGTCTGTGGTGGGGATTAAATCAGCAATCATGTGCAGAAACACTCAGAGCCACTAAATACTCAATTTTAGTAAATATTCTTATTGTTATTATTACCATCAACCTAAGACTCTGAGACAGTTTCTTCATCTTAAAATGGATGGAATAATACCAAGCACACAGGAGGGTATCAGTATTCAATGGGGTCCTATGTACAGAGCCCTTGCCACTATCCTGTGAATACAGCAATAAGTTATATAAATATACACACACACACACACACACACACATATCTATACCAATTATAACATTATTGTATTTAGACAATAAACATTATGAATCAATTTT
>NW_023249090.1:1991-2175 GCF_002007445.2 Ailuropoda melanoleuca | reverse complement strand
TTTTATCTGTAGTGTCATTTGAAAATATATTCTCCCATTCCGTGGGCTGCCTCTTAGTTTTTTTGACTGTTCCCTTGGCTGTGCAGGTTCTTTTTATCTTGATGAAGTCCCATAAGTTCATTTTATCTTTTGTTTCTCTTGCCTTTGGAGATGTGTCATGAAAAAGGTTGCTTTGGCCGATGTC
>NW_023249090.1:0-1884 GCF_002007445.2 Ailuropoda melanoleuca | reverse complement strand
TATGGTGTGAGAGAGTGGTCAAGTTTCATTCTTTTGCATGTAGCTGTCCAATTTTCCCAGCACCATTTATTGAAGAGACTGTCTTTTTTTCCACCAGAAGTTTTTTCCTGCTTTATCAAAGATTAGCTGTCCAAAGAGCCGAGGGTCCATTTCTGGGTTCTCTATTCTGTTCCATTGGTCAATGCGTGTGTTTTTGTGCCGGTACCATGCTATCTTCGTGATCACATCTTTGTAGTACAGCTCGAAATCCGGCATTGTGATGCCCCAGCTTTGTTTTTCCTTTTCAACAGATCCTTGGCGATTCAGGGCCATTTCTGGTTCCATACAAATTTAAGGACTATTTGTTCCAGTTCTTTGGAAAATGTCCTCGGTATTTTGATCGGGATAACGTTGAAAGAGTAGATTGCTCTGGGTAGCATGGACATTTTAACTATGTTAATTCTACTGATCCATGAGCATGGAATATTTTTCCATCTTTTTATGTCTTCCTCAATATCTTTCAAAAGTGATCTATAGTTTCTAGNTAGTTTCTAGAATATAGGTCCTTTACGTCTCTGGTTAAGTTAATTCTAAGGTAACGTATGGTTTTTGGTGCCATTGTAAATGGGATGGATTCCCTAATTTCTCTTTCTTCAATCTCGTTATTCGTGTATAGAAATGCAACTGATNTGAGCATTGATTTTGTATCCCGCCACATTACTGAATTGCTCTATAACTTCTAATAGTTTGGGAGTGGATTCTTTTAGGTTTTCCATATAGAGTATCATGACATCTGTGAAGAGAGACATTTTGACTTCTTCTTTGCCGATTTAGATACCTTTGATCCCTTTTTGTCGTCTGATTGCTGTTGCAAGGACTTCTAGCACTATGTTGAATAATAGTGGCGAGAGTGGGCATCCTTGTCGTGTTCATGATCTTAAGGGAAATGCTTCCAGCTTTTCCCCATTGAGAATAATGCTTGCAGTAGGCTTTTCATAGATGGCTTTTATGAGATTGAGAAATGTACCCTCTATTCCTACACTCTGAAGGGTTTTAATCAGGAAAGGATGCTGTATTTTGTCAAATGCTTTTTCTGCATCAATTGAGAGGATCATATGGTTCTTGAGTCTTTTCTTGTTGATATGATGTATCACATTGATTGATTTGCGAGTGTTGAACCATGCTTGCATCCCAGGTATGAATCCCACTTGGTCATGATGGATAATCCTTTTAATGTACTGTTGGATTCTATTAGCAAGGATCTTGTTGAGGATTTTGGCATCCATATTCATTAGAGAAATCGGTCTGTAATTCTCCTTTTTGAGGGGGTCTTTGCCTGGTTTGGGGATCAAGGTAATATTGGCCTCATAGAATGAGTTTGGTAGCTTTCCTTCTGTTTCTATTTTTTGAAATAGCTTTAGGACAGTAGGTATTATTTCTTCTTTGGATGTTTGGTAGAATTCCCCAGGAAAACTGTCCGGGACTGGAGTTTTGTTATTTGGCAGGTTGTTTATCACTGACTCAATTTCTTCATAGTTAATTGGCCTATTTAAGAAATCTATTTCTTCCTGTTTCAGTCTTGGTAGTTTATAGGTTTCCAGGAAGGCCTCCATCTCTTCCAGATTGNGAAGGCCTCCATCTCTTCCAGATTGCTTAGTTTTTTGGCATATAGCTGTTGATAAAAATTTCTAATAATCCTTCCAGTTTCAATGGTGTTGGTCGTGACCTCTCCTTTTTCATTCATAATTTTAATAATTTTGGTCCTTTCTCTTTTCTTTTGGATAAGTCTTGCCAGCGGTCTCTCAATTTTATTGATTCTCTCAAAGAACCAGCTTCTAGTCCTGTTGATCCGCTCTACTGTACTTCTGGTTTCTAATTCATTGATTTCTGCTCTAATCTTGGTCA
>NW_023249089.1:1378-1539 GCF_002007445.2 Ailuropoda melanoleuca | reverse complement strand
TCTCGCGGGTGCTGTCTGCGAGTCCGCCTGCTCCCCCGTGCAGGTGGCCCGCCAACCGCCTGCCGTCCCGCATGCGCTCCCGGAGCTCCCTTCTCAGTCTGCTGTCTCAAGTGTGCGGGTCCGTGGTCCGTCCGCTCCCCGTGCAGATGGCTACCGCTTCC
>NW_023249089.1:0-1164 GCF_002007445.2 Ailuropoda melanoleuca | reverse complement strand
GGGACCGGCTGAAAAAGGGGTCCCCTACTCCTCCGCCATCTTAACCTCCTCCTCTTCGATAATAGTTTCTAATTGTTTCTATTTCCTTGATGTTGGTTGTGATCTCTCCCTTTTCATTCATAATTTTATTAATTTGGGTCTNATAAGTCTGGCCAGTGGCTTATCAATCTTATTCTTTCAAAGAACCAGCTTCTAGTTCTGTTGATCTGCTCTACTGTGCTCCTAGTTTCTAATTCATTGATCTCTGCTCTAATCTTAATCAGTTGTTTTTCCATGCATGTGTTAGGCCTGTTCTTCTGTTCCATCTCCAGCTTAAGGTGAGAATACAAGGACTGCATTCTATTTTGTTTTTTTTTTTAAGATTTTATTTTTATTTATTTGACACAGAGAGGCAGCGAGAGAGGGAACACAAGCAGGGGGAGTGGGAGAGGGAGAAGCAGGCCTCCCGCTGAGTAGGGAGCCCGATGCAGGGCTCAATTCCAGAACATTGGGATCATGACCTGAGGCAGACGCTTAACAACTGAGCCACCCAGGCGCCCCATGGACTGCATATTAGATTTTTCTATTCTTTTGAGTGAGGCTTGGATGGCTATGCATTTTCCCCTTAGGACCACCTTTGTAGTGTCCCATAGGTTTTGGACTGATGTGTTTTCGTTCTCATCGGTTTCCATAAATTGCTTAAATTCTTCTTTAATTTCCTGGTTTACCCAATCATTCTTAAGCAGGATGGTTCTTAGTTTCCAAGTGTTTGAATTTCTTCCAAATTTTTCCTTGTGATTGAGTTCCAGCTTCAAAGCGTTGTGGTCTGAGATTACGCAGGGAATAATCTCAGTCTTTTGGTATCAGTTGAGACCTGTTTTGTGACCCAGTATATGGTCTATTCTGGAGAACGTTCCATGTGCATTCAAAAAGAATGAGTATTCTGTTGTTCCAGTGTGTAGCNTATCTATGAGTTCCATCTGGTCCAGTATGTCATTCAAAGCTCTTGTTTCTTTGTTGATTTTCTGCTTAGATGATCTGTCTATTGCTGAGAATGGAGTGTTGAGGTCCCCTACTATTAACATATTATTATCTATATGTCTCTTTACTCTGATTAAGAGTTGGCTTGTGGGGGCGCCTGGGTGGCACAGCGGTTAAGCGTCTGCCTTCGGCTCAGGGCGTGAT
>NW_023249088.1:0-1792 GCF_002007445.2 Ailuropoda melanoleuca | reverse complement strand
TTTTCTCTTTTCTTTTTCTTTCTTTTCTTCCTTTTTTTTTTTTTTTGAAGATTTTAATTATTTGACAGGGAGTGTCCAAGCAGGGGGAGCCAGAGGGAGGGTGAGAAGCAGGCTCCCCACTGAGCAGGGAGGCTGACTCAGGTCTCCATCCCAGGACTCTGCCACTGTGACCTGAGTGGAAAGGCAGACACTACCTACTGAGCCACACACATAGACACCGGATGAAAGTTTTCCTTAAAGAGTTTCTCACCACCCTTTCACGCTAATACGCCAACTACATTTGCATGTGTGTTTNAACTACATTTGCATGTGTATTTAATTATAGTCCACATAGATAATTAATAGGATAGATGTATTTTCATATGTTGACTTGTATGCTTAATATTGTGCCATACTATTCATCCCATGATTTAAATCCTCAGTAATATTGTTCGATGTTAGGTATACCTTAATTTATGAGAATATTCCCCTATTGTGAGTGCTTTAGGTTATGTTAACTCTGTAGCTATTTCAAAGATTTATTAATTAATTAATTAATTAATTAATTTGACAGATATAGCGACAGCCAGCGAGAGAGGGAACACAAGCAGGGGGATTGGGAGAGGAAGAAGCAGGCTCATAGCAGAGGATCCTGATGCGGGGCTGGATCCCATAACACCGGGATCATGCCCTGAGCTGAAGGCGGATGCTTAACGACTGCGCCACCCAGGCGCCCTTCTGTAGCTGTTTCAAACAATGCACATTAGTTTATTCAGAAACCTTTGTTTGAGCAGTCATCAATCCACTGTTGGACACTTTCCTCAGCATTGTATTTTTATGGATGAAGGCAAATGTTTGAAAGATCAGTGGTGATGAATTCTGTGGGAATAGCTTTTATGGGAAAATTACTTTTTGTGAAATACTTGGTTAGTTTACCCAACTCCATATGATGCTGATCTTTCCTAAATTTTCCTAATATGAACTACGAAAAAATATTTATCTGCTAATAGTATCCAACACTCTAACATGTTTCCATGCTTTTTGACTTTGTACTTAATTACAAAATTATAGTAGTATATTGTTATTTTTCAACTTAGGCTTTTTGAAAATAGCTGAGGTCTATTACGTTCTAGAAGGATTTCAGGATTCAGATTTGCTTGGTGAGTCCCTTGTGGGCATAGTCAACCGTCCCACCTGGGATGGGCTGAGGTTAGGTTGACCAGTGAGAATTGCAGGGACAAGGTCACGCACAAGGGCACATGGGCTCTATTGCAGCCAGACCTACTGCACCATAGGTGGGCATTTTGGGATGATTTTTAATGTCTTGGTGGACAAAGATATGTGTAGAGTAGCTAAACCTTTCAGAATTCTCTCTGCTAACCATTGAGCCAGTGAATAAAACAGGTTGGGAGTTTGTGGACTCCACGATTTGTTCACAGTGTGACGCTTCTGAATGTCCAAGACTGTGCTAACATGAGGAGCTGAGTGATTTCCTCTTGTGTGTGGGGGTGTGTGTTTTCTTCAGTTGAAGAACTATGTACTCTATTACATAAGATGTTGAGATGCATATGTGATGTGATTTCTTTTGAAAAATTCTTGAATAATACAGTGGTTGAACTAGAAGTGTGCATGCTTCTTGAGATGCCATATATATAATATGTATGTTAGAAATATGAACTGTATATCCTATATATATGTATATGCCTATATGATACATATATTTCTATATATATATATAATATATATATATTTTCTAGCATTTTGTTGGGCAGATAGGATTTTGGAAAATGCCATCATCTTAAATTTTTATTTT
>NW_023249087.1:0-1708 GCF_002007445.2 Ailuropoda melanoleuca | reverse complement strand
AAAAGAATGAAACTAGACCACTCTCTCACACCATACACAAAGGTAAACTCCAAATGGTTGAAAGACCTCGATGTGAGACAGGAATCCTTCAAAATCCTAGAGGAGAGTATAGGCTGCAACCTCTTGGACATTGGCCACAGCAACTTTTTCATGACACACCTCCAAAGGCAAGAGAAACAAAAGATAAAATGAACTTGTGGGACTTCATCAAGATAAAAATCTTCTGCACAGCCAAGAAAACAGTCAAAAAAACTAAGAGGCAGCCCACGGAATGGGAGAATATATTTGCAAATGATACTACAGATAAAAGACTGGTATCCAAGAGCTACAAAGAACTTCTCAAACTCAATACACGGGAAACAAATAATCAAATCAAAAAATGGGCAGAGGATATGAACAGACACTTTTCTAATGATGACATACAAATGATTAACAGACACATGAAAAAGTGTTCAAAATCATTAGCCATCAGGGAAATTCAAATCAAAACCACACTGAGATACCACCTTACGCCAGTTAGGTGGGCAAAAATTGACAAGGCAGGAAACAACAAACATTGGAGAGGATGCGGAGAAGAGGATCCCTCGTACACTGTTGGTGGGAATGCAAGTTGGTACAGCCACTCTGGAAATCAGTGTGGAGGTCCCTTAAAAAGTTAAAAATTGAGCTACCCTATGATCCAGCAATTGCACTACTGGGTATTTACCCCAAAGATACAGACATAGTGAAGAGAAAGGCCATATGCACCCCAGTGTTCATAGCAGCATTGTCCAAAATAGCTAAATCATGGAAGGAGCCGAGATGTCCTTCAACCGATGACTGGATTAAGAAGATGTGATCCATATATACTATGGAATATTCCTCAGCCAACAGAAAGAATGATTACCCAACATTTGCAGCAACATGGACGGGACTGGAGGAGATTATGCTAAGTGAAATAAGTCAATCAGAGAAAAGACAATTACCATATGGTTTCACTCATTTATGGAACGTATGAAAGAGGAAGATTGGTAGGAGAAGGAAGAGAAGAATGAAGGGGGTAAACAGAAGGGGGAATGAACCATGAGAGACTATGGACTGTGGGAAACAAACTGAGTTCTTCAGAGGGGAGGGGAATCAGGGATTGGGATAGGCCAGTGATGGGTATTAAGGAGGGCACATATTGCATGGTCCAATGGGTGTTACATGCAAATAATGAATCATGGAACATTCCATCAAAAACTGGGGATGTATTGTATGGTGACTAATATAACAAAATAAAAATTATTTAAAAAAAAACTTCCCCAAATCAAAAGAAGCTGATGCATATTTTTATTTGCTCTCTAATAAGGTTGGTTAGGGAAAACTCTTAAAAAAAAATCTACATCCAGGCAGATATGAGAAATGAAATGATCAATTTGACTGCAGAACTTTCAGTGCTAAATTCAAAAGAAAATGTATCATGATTTAAAGAATACTGAGAAAAATATTTGTGATCCAAGAATTGTATGCTCAATTGAGTAGTCGTATATTTGTGCATAACCAAAGAAACTAAAACCTAAATGTCTAAATGTNAAAAAAAAATCTACATCCAGGCAGATATGAGAAATGAAATGATCAATTTGACTGCAGAACTTTCAGTGCTAAATTCAAAAGAAAATGTATCATGATTTAAAGAATACTGAGAAAAATATTTGTGATCCAAGAATTGTATGCTCAATTGAGTAGT
>NW_023249086.1:0-1932 GCF_002007445.2 Ailuropoda melanoleuca | reverse complement strand
GAAACCATTAAAACAGTGTTTCTTACAGTGTTGGACATGAATTACCTACTTCAGAATCATCTGGAATGTTTTGTTAAAAATGCAGGTTCTTGTGCTCCTGCCCATACCTACTGAATGACNAATGAGAATTTCTTTAGGTTCCAGGAATCTTGTTTTGAATAAAAACCCTAGGTAATTACGATGCACATCAAAGTTTGAGAACCCACTGCATTAGGGAGAATGTAAGAATCTAAATTAAAACTGAGGTTACATGAGAGGCGCCTGGCTGGCTTAGTCCATAGAGCATGCGACTCTTGATCTCGGGGTCATGAGTTCAAGCCCCACGTTGGGTGTGGAGCCTACATAAAAAATTAATAAAAATAAAATAAAATTGAGGTTACATGAAAGCGCAAAATTGAGGTTACATGAAAATGTTTAAAAATAAACAGTTCATACAAAGTAGGGCAAATGAACAAGATTTTTTCAATGCAGTTTTTCTGTGTCAGTGAAGATCAATGTTCTGTGTTTTGGAACTTTTAGTTTCAAAAGNCTTTCAGTTTCAAAAAGCATATTTAGATGTAAATAATTTTGATTATTAATGACCATGTTTTATGAATACATTTGAAGTAAAGCACCATCGTTTTATAACTAAAGACTAAGAAAAGATGCATTGAGTGTTCTAATCTGCACATTCTTGTGTTGCTATATGCATAGAAGGTTTTTAGGGCATGACTTCATGTAATATAGTTTGGGACTCATAGTTTTATTTTAAGAAAAAGNGTAAATAATTTTGATTATTAATGACCATGTTTTATGAATACATTTGAAGTAAAGCACCATCGTTTTATAACTAAAGACTAAGAAAAGATGCATTGAGTGTTCTAATCTGCACATTCTTGTGTTGCTATATGCATAGAAGGTTTTTAGGGCATGACTTCATGTAATATAGTTTGGGACTCATAGTTTTATTGTAAGAAAAAATGGTGTAGATAGCATTTTTCCTTTCTTTAATAATACGTTGTGTTTTAGATTTACTTGTCAGTGAATGTTTTTATCTGTGATTTTTTAAAATATGCAATTGTTGATAGAATGCCGGTTATCTTGGCATATGCATTGTTGAAATTGATAAAGCATAAGTTGTAGGAAGCAAGTTCAATATAGATTTTCATCCAGGTAGTTCGTTTATTTCTAATGTGATATATAAACTTATAAGTTTTATAAACTTAAGCTGTTTTTGCAGTAGTAATAAAGATAAAAAAAGTAAGTAAGGCTGTAGGGCACTGGTCCAGGTATTTTGCATATATTATTTCACCTAATTCTCACAACAACCAAGTGAAGTGGGCACTGTTATCCACCGCACATTCATTACAGGTAAGGAAACTGAGGTACTGAGTAAGACAGTTGTCCAAGTTCACACAGGTGTTAAGTGGCTAAGATATGAATCCATATGGTGTAGCTTCATAGTCAACACTCAGCCACTTTTACAATAATGTTATTTTTTTAAACTAACAATTAATTTGATTTTGTCTTAGTCATTATCAAGAGCATTTTACAGAAATAAGATGACAAATGTTTCCAAGTAAAAATTTTAGACAAATTCAGCCTACATCTAAACATTATCTTTTAAAAATTGTCTTAATGATATTTTTGCTTTTACTGGTTTTATATCTAGTAATATTGAGGTTTCTTAAAATTAGCTGGATGTCAGAAGATTCCTTTAGCGTGTCATTTTGGTGTTTATGATTACAGTAGATGATCTTTTGTAGTTAAAAAAAGAGTATGTGTGGGAATACTTACTTTCAGCACTGATTGACCCAAGTGGAAGTCAAGTAATTTTAATTTTTGGAAGCTATTGGAGCACTTAACAGATTTTTATGAAACAAAAAAAGCTAGATAAATTTGCATAGTGATGATTTAAAATTTATATATAAAATATGTTTAATGTATATTCTT
>NW_023249085.1:0-1678 GCF_002007445.2 Ailuropoda melanoleuca | reverse complement strand
AGTAATATGTTTTTAATAGAGCACACCTAACAGTGACCATGTGCTATCTCCACCTGAGAACTACCCCGGCCCTCAAAGTTGACTTAATCTTTTATTTATTTATTTACTTATTTTTTTAAAAATAAGATTTCTTTTTTCTAAATTTTATTTATTTATTCATTCGATAGAGATAGAGACAGCCAGCTAAAGAGGGAACACAAGCAGGGGGAGTGGGAGAGGAAGAAGCAGGCTAATGGCGGAAGAANTTTATTTATTCATTCGATAGAGATAGAGACAGCCAGCTAAAGAGGGAACACAAGCAGGGGGAGTGGGAGAGGAAGAAGCAGGCTAATGGCGGAAGAACCTGATGTGGGGCTCGATCCCAGAATGCCAGGATCACGCCCTGAGCTGAAGGCAGACGCTTAACCGCTGTGCCACACAGGCGCCCCGACTTAAATCGTTTTTTAATTTTAAAAAAAATTTTTTTAAAGATTTTATGTTTTATTTATTTGAAGAGATAGAGAGAGCCAGCAAGAGAGGGAACACAAGCAGGGGGAGTGGGAGAGGAAGAAGCAGGCTCATAGCGGAGGAGCCTGATGTGGCTCGATCCCAGAACGCCGGGATCACTCTCTGAGCCGAAGGCAGACGCTTAATGACTGCGCCACCCAGGCGCCCCTAATCTNAGGCGCCCCTAATCTTTTTTTTTAAAGACATTATTTATTGATTAAAAGGAAGCAGAAGCATGGAGAGCGGCAGGCAGAGCAGGCAGAGGGAGAAGCAGGCTCTCCGCCGAGCAAGGGGTCCAATGCGGGACTTGATCTTAGGACCTTGGGATCATGACCTGAGCTGAAGACAGATGCTCAACCAACTGAGCCACCCAGGCGTCCCAAAGTTGACTTAATCTAAGAGAGCATGCCAAGTGCTAAGATCCATTTTATTTTAATTAATATTAATTATTTTTCTGAAGCTCTAAGATCATTTTTAAAATATTAATTTTTGTAGATGCATTAATTGGAAATATCTTCTTTTTTGCAGTGTATGAAATAAGTAAGATTTTGAGAACATCCCCCTGACACCAATTATAAGACCATGTATTGAATTTACCATTCAAATTTATTTCTTTGTTCTTATATGAAAAATATCACTAAGTGTCATTGTTGCTAATGAACATCTCAGATTACTACACTAAAATGTTTTAATCTTGCACCAAGAACTTTAGACTTTCTTTAGTGTTAACTTTGAAATAAGAGGAAAAGTAAACTTTGTGGAAATGACACATAAAGAAATTCCATGTTTTTATTATATAATTGTACAGTATGATATTTAGGTCCTTTTTTTCAAATTTATATTTAAATTCTAGTTATTTTTGAGAGTATAATTTAGTGATTCATCACTTACATATAACACCCTGTACTCATCACTGGAAGTGCCCTCCTTGATACCTATTACCCATTTAGTCCATCCCCTGCCCATCTCCCCTCTACCAACCCCTGATTTGTCCTCTATAATTAAAAGTCTCTTATGGTTTGCTTACCTCTCTTTTTTTCCCTTCCCCTATGTTCATCTGTTTTGTTTCTTAAATTCCACATATGAGTGAAATCATGTGGTATATTTGTCTTTCTCTGACTGGCTTATTTTGCTTAGCATAGTACACTCTAGCTCCACGGGTGTCATTGCAAAAGGCAAGATTTCATTTTTT
>NW_023249084.1:2606-2771 GCF_002007445.2 Ailuropoda melanoleuca | reverse complement strand
GCAATAAAGGAACAGGGAAAATGGGATGCCCTGCAAAGTTCTCCCTGCTCAGAAACAAAGTACCTCTTTCAACAAATCCAGAATGCTGACAAGTACGACTTCAGTTTTCCTTCATGGCTCAACTAGAGCAAAGAGAAAAGCCCAGGAGATGGTGGGTTAATGAGA
>NW_023249084.1:0-2525 GCF_002007445.2 Ailuropoda melanoleuca | reverse complement strand
TGGCGTCCTGTGGCAAGAGGCCTCACTGACTCAGATGCAGACGTTTAAAACCTCGGGTCTCGTGGAGACAGAGCAGAGAAGTGCTGTCAGCTGGGGAGAAGGCAGCTCCTCAGACCTAAAGCCTACACACCTGCTGCAGTTTCTGGGAGAAGGGGAAACACAGACTTGTTTCTTTAAGTAGTAATTATCTTCACAGCCCATTCCCACCATCCCCGGGAGACAGGGCACACAATGCTGAAGCCCCCAAAGGGCTCTGGGGCTTCTTATCGCCACACCTGTGCCTGAGGGAACAGGGAACACCCTGCTTAACTCGGTGTACTGCNGGAACACCCTGCTTAACTCGGGGTACTGCTCAAGGTCCATTACCTGCACTGTGTCGGGGGACAGGGGGCACCCCACTGAATTTGGGGACTGTGCGGTCCTTACTCTCGCTCTTCCTGGGGAACACGGGAAACCCTGGAATGTCTGCGACCCATCCCACAAAAGCTCTGCTGAGCGGGCGCCCTGGAGTTCCTGGGTGTAGGGCATAAGGCCAGTTGATGGAGACTGGGCAGAAGAGATTTGCAAGGGAAAAAAAACTCACCTGAGTCTCCATGAGGAACTCTCTCCCCACGCCCTTCCAGAAACCCGCCTCCCACCCATGGTGCCCCCTATTCCGGGACACCCACCCCGACACACAGCACGCACTCCCTCAGCCAGGAACTCCACAGGTCAACTCTCTCAGAGCTCCCTTTCCCTGGCACCCCAGTCTGCATCCTCAGCTGCTCCAGGTACTCCCATAGAGATGTAACTCCACCCCCACAGGGTGATTGGTTGGGGAGTGTGGTGTTTCCAGCCCCTTGAATGCCAGGCAACCCACCCCACTGACTCGCAACTCTGGGAGCGCTGGGGGTCCAGGAGGCACATCCTTGGCACAGTGCCCTGTGCAGGTGTGAGTGGGATCGTGGCCAGGACCCCCACACACACACACACACCCCACGGCCCCTTCCACGGACCCCTCTAGCTGTAGGCCACCCTCAGAGCCCTGTCCCTTCCCTTCTGCACCAACCCTCCCTGCAGGGGTGTGCCTGGTTCCTGGCAAGGTCAGTTGCTCTCAGACTGTTCCAGCCTTGGGCTTTAGGAAACGCAATACTTTCACNACGGCCCCTTCCACGGACCCCTCTAGCTGTAGGCCACCCTCAGAGCCCTGTCCCTTCCCTTCTGCACCAACCCTCCCTGCAGGGGTGTGCCTGGTTCCTGGCAAGGTCAGTTGCTCTCAGACTGTTCCAGCCTTGGGCTTTAGGAAACGCAATGCTTTCATGCATTTCCAAGGCAATTTTAAGCCCCAAAAGGAATGCTCCAAGCGGGAATAGCTTTGCCTTCTTGTCTCACCCATGGAGTGGATAGTGCTTCTCAGACCTTCAAAGCATCCTTCTAGGATGAGCCCATTTGTGCTGGAATCTATATACACATGCTTGGTTCTACAGGGAAGAGGGCAGAAGGAACAGCCATCATCTAGTTCTGTCGCAGTTGTGAACCAGGAACATTTAANGTTGTGAACCAGGAACATTTATTTTTCACTTAAAAAGAAAACATAGTGTTATTGTTGACACTAAATGAATGAACTTTAGAAAGAAAGAAGAGAGTTTTATTCAAACACAAGTCAGGACAGCTGCCTGGGAGACACAATCTTCACAAAGAAGGGAGTGCTCTGGGGAATGAACATTTGGGGCAGGGTTATATATTTGTTCTGTTTTGTGGGTTTTTTTTTTTAAGAGATGAAAATTAGTCATTTTATTTTCAGCCATCCTTATATGTTTGCCTTTTGTAGTATAATCTTTTTATTCTATTAGGGACCTTCCCCCCCTTTAACAAGGTAAAGACAATAGAAAAGGGTAAGTCCTTCTGACTAGTGACATGACTTTCTAGTTCGTAATGCCAGTCATCTTTACTTTCTAATGTCACTAGTGTCATACATAAGATTACACACTNAGATTACACGCTTAATTTTCTTTCATTATTTTTCCCCTTATAATCACAACTGTGAACAAAACTGTACATTTATTTTTGCCCTTTTCTTCTGTTTCCTCTTTCTGATGCTGAGAACTTGTTTGCTAGCTAGTCTTCCTGTCTTGGAATTTTCCACCAAAGGTTAAGAGTGAAAGGATTCCTGTGATTCAGCATCGTCTTTATCATTTATTGAATTCCACACGTTGAGAGGCTGCAGGGACCCAGGATGTGGTAACAGATCAGCAGTGTATGCTCTGGAAGCCTCCTGCCCGCATCACCATTCCACTTTCAGCACTTGTTAGTAGTGTCACTCTGGAAAGCAAATTCTATCTCTAGGCTTGAGCCTTTTCATCTGACATCTGGGAATAAGAACTGTACCACCCACACAGGATGACTGTCTTAAATGAGGTAATCCTGGTAACTCATTCAGCACTGGCCTGGTACACAGTAGGCACACAAAACAGTTTGGCCCTTATTACAAGGAATTGCTGGGTATTTAAGAAATATCTCTCAAGTGTGGAAGGTAGGAGGATTCT
>NW_023249083.1:0-2093 GCF_002007445.2 Ailuropoda melanoleuca | reverse complement strand
GAACACTTCCAATGGCAATCCCCTTGGGCCCAATACGGAGGGAGTAGGCAAAAATACAGGGCTCGTAGTTTCTCTCTGGAAGGGGTTTGACTGCATTCTTATCTATCTACTCTCTGAGGGTCAAGCTTTTAAATCACCCTGCATGGGGCTAATTAGGATCCTCCTGNCTCTGAGGGTCAAGCTTCTTAATCACCCTGCATGGGCTAATTAGGATCCTCCTAGGAACCTGAAAGTGCTTGTGGGCATTTTCTCTATCTTCTCCTTCCAGCAGTAACAATAAAACCAAGTTTTTAACTTCTCCCTAGAAGGAACATGTCCACAACTTTTACAGCTGCCACTTGAGGGATGGGCCCCCAAATCACTTAGCTCTGAAGAACAACAGTGTTTAGCATTTGTTAAGCTAATTAATAATCCTCTGGAATCTGGAGTAAGCGTGTGAGAACTCCCTGTGCCTTTTCATGGCTCATCCCAGGGATAAAACCAAGTCTCCAGCTTCTCTTAAAAGGAGTTTTTCTATACATCTAGCACCCCAGCTTCTTTGTCTAATGGCTTGGCAGTTCTGGGAGCTGCTGGGGCTTGGCATTTGTGAGTCCCCCAGGACCACATAAATTAATGATGCAGTTCTATATGGGTNCCCCAGCTTCTTTGTCTAATGGCTTGGCAGTTCTGGGAGCTGCTGGGGCTTGGCATTTGTGAGTCCCCCAGGACAACATAAATTAATGATGCAGTTCTATATGGGTACAAAAGCACTCTCAATGACTATCCCCTCCAAATCATAACCAGATGAGTGGGCAAAAACACCCAACTCCAAGTTTCTCCCTATTAGGAGATAGACTACTTATCTAACATCCTGACTTTTCTATTTTCAGCCTGATGATTGGGCTTTCACTTAGTCTGCATTGATGAGCTAAAAGGACAATTAGTGGTAATCCATGATGCATGATTGAGTGTGTGGACATTTCTAATGTCTTTGGGCTGCCAACTGGTCATGGCACACCTGAATCTCCTGGGAGCTACTAAGAACAAAGACAGCAGTTTAAAGAAGCTCAGAGTTTGAGAGGCAAACAGGAGAGTGGCTAAGCTGATTGGCAAGGTTCATCTCTTACACAAGGCCAGACTGTCATCACTGGGAGAGATGGCTGTTTTATCTAGTGCATACAAAACAACACAGAGAGTTAAGGAAACTGAAGAAATGGGAATATGTTCTGAACAAAAGAATAAGACAAATCTCCAGAAATTGACCCTATGGAAACAGGGACAAGTGATATATACAACTGAGAATTCAAAATAAAGGTTATAAAGATGCTTACTGAGCCAGGAGAGTAATGCATGAAAAAAGTAGAAATTTCAACAGAGATAGAAGAGTACCAAACAGAAATCATAAAGCTGAAGAATAAAATAACTGGCTTGAAAAAAAAATCAATAGAATGACTTCATAACAGACTAGGTGAAGCTGAAGAAAAAAATCAGTAAAGTCAAAGACAACTCAGTAGAAATTATCTAATCAGAGGAGCAAAAAGAAAAACGAGTGAAAATGAATAAAGATGTCTTAAGGGACTATGGGTCATCATAAAGTGAAACTTAATATATGTATTATGGGAGTCATAAAAGGAAAGGAGAATGAGAAAGGGGCAGAACATACTCTAGCAAGAGCTACAAAAAAATTCCAAAACCTGTAGAAATAAACATACAACCAGTTACAAGGAGCACAAACAACATCAAATAAAATGAATAAAAATAGACCCACATTGAGACATATAATTAAATTCTCAAAACTTAAAGAAAAAGAAAATATTGAAAGCAGCAAAAGTGACCTGTTATATTCAAGGAAACATCATAAATCCACTAGTGGATTTCTGCAGGCAGAAACCTTGCAGCCCAGGAAGGAATTGGATGATATACTCAAATTTAAAAGAGGGGAAAAACACTGCCAACCAAGAATTTTTTATTAAGTAAACTTGTCCTTCAGAATTGATAGATTAGAGGAGAAAAAGATGGCAGAGGAGTAGGGGACAATTTTTCAGCTGGTCCCCTGAAGTGAGCTGAATATCTACCAGACCATCCTGAACACCCATGAAATCAGCCTAAGACGT
>NW_023249082.1:0-1254 GCF_002007445.2 Ailuropoda melanoleuca | reverse complement strand
ACTTTTTTGGGGAGCAATTTTAGGTTCACAGAGAAGGGAGAGGAAGGGACCGAGATTTCCCATATACTCCACCCCACACACGTGCATAGCCTCCTGTTACGAACATTTTCCACCAGAGTAGTACAATTGTTATATTTGATGAGCCTCCATTGACACATCATAATCACCTAAAGCCCATAGCTTCCATTAGGGTTCACTCTTGGCAGTGTATATTCTATGGGTTTAGGCAAATGTATAATGACATATATCCATCATTATAGATCATAGCTAGTATTTTCACTACCCTAAAATTCCTCTGTGCTCCATCCATTTCTCTCTGCCCTCATCTCCTACCCTCATCACTACTTTCATCATTCTCTTTATATTGTCTCCATAGTTTTATCTTTTCCATAATGTCATATAGTTGGAATCATACAATATGTAGCCTTTTCAGATTGACTTCTTTTACTTCTTTCACTTACATATAAGTTTCCTACACGTTTTTTCAATACTTGATAGCTCATTTCTTCTTAGCGCTGAATAATATTTCATTGCTTGGGTGGACCTCAGCTTATCCGTTTATTTAGTGAATTACATCTTGGATGCTTCCAGGTTTTGGCAATTACAAATAATGCTCCCATAAACATCTATGTGCAGGATTTTGGGTGATCATCAAGTTTGTTGATCATTTTAATAAGTGACTTCCTATCATTATATGGTAATGAGCTAGAATAGAACATCCACCAAATTTAATAAAAAATAAACAACAAAAGTCAGCTAATGATTTGAGGGTAAGTCTAGTGTCTGAACTGTGTGAAACAGTGGAGGGAACACTAATTGGAACATCAGAATTCTTAATTACGCCCGTAATTTTCAGAATGATTTTCCTTTTCATCGTGTTATTAGAGAGGTTATCCTTTATTGGCAGAGAGCCTAAATAGCCCTCTGAAGACCTTTTTTTGCCATAATTTTTTCAAGATTACTTATTTCCTGAGGTGGTCTTCTCGTTTAGTTATTTGGAAATTGGAGGCAGGATGGGTACTGTTTGATTGACTGCTAGAGGGCAGTTGGACCCATATAAAGGATTTGACCTCTAGAGCGTTAGAACAGATTTATTGTAAAGACAAGAAAGACAAATGAGGTAGTTAGTTAGGGAAACAAGAAACTTTTTTTCCCATTTTTATTTTTTACTTTTATTTATTTATTTTTTTTATTTTAATGGTTTTTTATTATATTATGTTAGTCACCATACAGTACATCCCTGGTTTCTGATGT
>NW_023249081.1:0-6413 GCF_002007445.2 Ailuropoda melanoleuca | reverse complement strand
ATCCCATAACGCCGGGATCACGCCCTGAGCCGAAGGCAGACTCTTAACCGCTGTGCCACCCAGGCGCCCCACGTACACTGAGTTTCCAAAAATGTATAATCTTTATAGAAATGGGTCAAAATAAAAGTAAAAATTTCAGGGCAAGACAGGTTGGCCTTTTTCCCTGTTTTTCATTATTTCTTTTTCCACTAATGTAGTCCCATTAAAACTACCTTTAGGGTTTCTGTTCTTGTTTTGTTGAGGTTCACAGGCCATTGTAATTCCCCAGAGAGCTCAGGGTTATATACACCAGAAGACCAGAACTTTTTTGGGAGTTGTCAGAGTTAGCTCAGGGGCTGGTGCTGTGGACCCCCTGCCTGCTCTTCTGCCCCAGCCCCATCGCCCAGTGCTGGTTCCAGGCTGGGGCGCTGGCACAGAGGCTTCCTGTAGGCTCTGAGGTGCAGGCACCAAGGCCACCCTTCTCTAGGACCTATGTATGTTTGCTTCTTGTCACCCTTGTCCCACTTGCTTTTTTTGGTGATTTGTTTGCCCTCTCACGTCCTCTTTCTCATGCTGTTCCCTCTCGCACGCCTTCCTGTGGCAAGAAGCTGCTGACTCTGGGCTGATCCATATGGCTATAGTCAAGCAGGTTGAATTAGGAGGCCATACTGCCCACTGGTTACAAGTAAGGATCTTGGAATGAGGAAAGTCCTGTTACTGTCATGTCCCTGTGACTTGGAAACGTGACTTAACCACTCAGTCTCAATATGCCCATCTGTAAAATGGAGAAACCAGTAATAATACATGGACCTCCTAGTGCTGGTCCTGAGGGTTCAGCGACAGCCTGAGCGCAGGCGTCTTGAGTGCTTAGCACTGCATCTGGTGGACGCTGTTAGTCATCACTGTTGTCATTTTTGCTGTTGTTGTTAATAGTATTTACTAATACTACTGTTCCTATTACTGCTGCTACCACTACTTTTTGAAGGTCTGGTTAGTTCCCAGGGAGGCCGACGTGGAAATTAGATGTAGTAGGCAGAATTGGTATGACAAAAGAAATGTGAGGTACGACTGGGAAGATGGAGTCCTGTAGGAGAGTGGTTGGATCCAAATATTGGAGTTCGCTGTTAGTACTGAGGTTGGGTAGGTTTGTGGTGCTTTCTTCTTAAGGTGCCGTACCCTAGGGAATAGTTAGTTGTCCTTGCTGGCATGGCCTTTCATGGACGAATGGGTTGAAGCCTTGTGGCTGACGACTGAGGCTGGGTACTTGCCAGTGGCACTCTGCTGTCCCTGAGTATTTGTTGAATCTTATGTAAAGCCTCAAAGTTGAAAGCTGTTGTGTAAAACTTAATAACCGAATGTGGAGCACCTCTCCTTATGTTCTAGATGCATCTGAGTGAGATGTAATCAAGATATAATGCTCTGAATGTATTATCTTTAAATAGGCATGTTAAGTTTTTTTTGAGATTTATTTATTTTAGAGAGCAAGAAAGCATGTGTGAGTGGGGGGAGGGGCAAAGGGAGCGGGAGAGAGAGAATCTCAAGGAGACTTTCTGCTGAGCATGGAGCCTGATGTGGGGCTCAATCCATGACTCTGAGATCACAACCTGACTGAAGTCAAGAGTCAGATGCTCAGCCAACTAAGCCACCCAGGTGCCCCTAAATAGGCATTTTAGACTGCGTTTGTAAAAATATTATCCCATAACATCTTTAATCACTCCTGAATCCCTGTTTCTTCTCTTTCTTTTTAGGAAGCCTTTATTCGAAGCATTTTGTCAAAGCCTTTTAAGATCCCCATTCCAAATTATCAAGGTAAAAGATGGAGACTTTCCTATTTTTTGAATCAGTCATGTGGGAATGTATCTGAATAATTTAAAACCTCTGCTTTTATAAATACATGCTTACCTTGGAATTGAAGATGGCAGGCCAGTGGTGACAGTGTGTGGGGTGACACTTTAGAGGCCTGCATGAAGGCTGTGTTTGATAGCTTCAGCAAGGCCTGCCATGACTAACTGCCCCTCATCTTCTTGGAGGGGGTGTGCCAGTGCTCGGGAAGCTCCTGGTGGGCCTTGGTGGCTGATGGGTCCAGGCTTCATTCAATCTAAGTGAATTTAGTAGCATCTCGTTTCTGAGGTTGACTGTTCTACAGAGTTTTCCCCTGTCCTGTGTAGGACATAGCATTGTGCTAAAACTGGGGCTGGGGAGGAAGGAGGCCCAACTCTCAAGAGCTCTGCGTCTTGAAGGGCTCCTTTGGGTTCTAGACCTTTCTAGGATTGACTTGAGATGAACAAGGCCCGGCCCTTCAGAAGTTTATAGTTAAATGGGAGAAGTAAAATGGGAAGCATTCTGATCTGAGGCAGACTGGCATAATGGTCAGATAGAGGCGCACAGCTGGGTTTGGAGAGGTTCTGGGAGAGAAAAAGTCATATGCAAGCTTGGGAAAGGTTATGTGAAGGATAGGCATTTGAGCTGGGCCTGCTGATCTCTTCAATGTAGAGGCTCAGGTGACAGATTGTTGGTTTCTAGGTCCTCTGGGCTCTCGGGCATTGGGCCTCAAAAGGGCTGGGGTCCGCCGGGCCCTCCACGACCCCTTGGAAGAAGGTGCCTTGGTTTTGTACGAGCCTCCCCCGCTGAGCGCCCATGACCAGCTGAAGCTTGACAAGTATGTACATTGGTATTTCTTGAGCAGGTCTGGTCTTCCATGAAGTGCACATACTGGAAGGGCAGAGGGCATTTTGGTGTGATTTTTCCTTGGGACTGGCATGTTTTCAGAGTACTGTCATGACCACTGCACCACCATCCAGAGAGTGGGTAGGTGGGGAAGGAGAGTGCGTGGGGAAGAGCTTGTAGGGATGTCCAGTTGCTGGAGGTTCCTCGCCCTTCCTGCCAAGCTTGCTCAGGGGAGCAGGAGGGATTGATGACATAGGGAACCCTCTCCTCACTTTCTAACTCCTGGAGCAAAATTTGCTATAGTTTGATTATCAGGCCATGAAGGCCCTGTCAGGCAGCTGCCTCTGTGGCCTCTGGATCAGCAGGACATAACTTCCTAAGGGCGTACCCTGGCACTTGTCTGAGCTCCTTGTGTTCTTTGCTGTGTTTTCTCAGGGAAAAACTCCCTGTCCATGTGGTTGTTGATCCTGTCCTCAGTAAGGTCTTGCGGCCTCATCAGAGAGAGGTAAAGGAGCTGGGGGGAGAAAGGTATGGGCTGGGACCCAGGCTGCCATCCCTGGGGCAGCAGCAGTGTGGATGCCAGAGTGGCTGAGTGCTCATGTTCCCTCCCCAGGGAGTGAAGTTCCTGTGGGAGTGCGTCACAAGCCGGCGTGTCCCGGGCAGCCACGGCTGCATCATGGCCGACGAGATGGGCCTGGGCAAGACGCTACAGTGCATCACGCTGATGTGGACGCTTCTGCGCCAGAGTCCAGAGTGCAGACCAGAAATTGACAAGGCAGTGGTGGTGTCACCCTCCAGCCTAGTGAAGAACTGGTACAATGAAGTTGGGAAATGGCTTGGAGGGAGGATCCAACCTCTGGCCATTGATGGAGGCTCTAAGGACGAGATAGACCAAAAGCTGGGTATGGAGCCTTAACAGAGTTGGCTGTACCTTCCATACAACTTGCTCCTTTCTTGTGTGTATGCTCCCTGATGGCCAGTAGGCCGAGGGCGATGAGAGGGTGGAAGAGAATTCCCTTGCAAAATAGTGGAAATAGTTATTTCCAGGCTCAACTAAAGAACTGTCAAACTTTTTTTTTTTTTCCCAAGATATTCTAAGATTTGTTCCCTTGACGTGTTTTCTGTTGTAGAAGGATTCATGAACCAGCGTGGAGCCCGAGTGCCTTCTCCCATCCTCATCATTTCCTATGAGACATTCCGCCTTCATGTTGGAGTCCTCCAGAAAGGGAGTGTTGGGCTGGTCATCTGTGACGAGGTACTTGACTCTCAGCGGTCTGGGTGGTAGAAGAAAGTGTTGAAATCTCCTCACTAAGAACTGCCATCCAAGGGCTGTGTCAGTATTTTTTAATTTTTTTTTTTTAATTTTATTCATTTGAGAGAGCGAGAGAGAACATGAGTGAGGTGAGTTGGGGGGGAAGGACAGAAGGAGAGGAAGCCTGATGTGGCCTTGATCTCAGGACTCTGAGATCATGACCTGAACCAAAGGCAGACACTCAACCGACTGAGCCGCCCAGGCGTCCCAGTCACTGGGGAATATTAAGAACAGAACTTGTTGCCGTAGAGGATGCAAGTGAGAGGGAGAGCCCTTGACACCAACCTGCCAATAGGGTTTAAGCGGTGCTTGGCACTCCAGGGAGGGTCAGGTACTGTGGACTGTTTGGTTTTGTGCCTCCAGATGGTATTTTTAGACCAAGGAAAGACATTGGAGGATGAGAGGGATTTGGATGGGTACAGAGACACAGTACAGTGTTTAGGGGAATAGGCTCTGGAATCAGAGTCTTTTGTTCAAATTCTGGCTCTTCTGCTTACTGGTAAAATGATCTTGGACAAGTTACTTAACCACCTGAGCCTCTGTTTCTGAGTTAGTAAAGTGGTGTAATCATATTGTTTCTTGGGTTTACTGTGAGGATTAAATAAGGTGAATGAGGGAAAGCTCGTATCAGAGTGCCTGGTATGTCGTAAGACTGGTAATTGTCTTAAGATTTTTTGTTGTACATTGGGGGGACACGTGTGAACAGAAACACAGAGGTAGGAAAGCCCAGTGTGGGTAGTCCATACACCTTAACCAGTGTTGGCTCTCTGACTCTGACAAAGGGAAATGTGGTAATAGTTACTTTCTACCTTTCTCCACCACTATGCATGAATGGTGGTAGAGATGCTACTACCTAGAAAGGAATGAGGGTGGCTGGGAACTTCTCGGTATAAAGAATTTTCCAGGTTTTCAGGGTGCTTGGCTACCCCGAGTCTGCTACCATTGTTTGCACCTCTTGGGAAGAATGAAGGCCACTTTGCACACCACTGGGGCTTTAGTGGAGAGATGGCTGAAAGACTTGGCCCCATTTGTCAACTGATGGGCAAGCTTGACTGTGCTCTGGGAACTACAGATTAGCTCAGGGTCTGAGGGACTTTTGGAAGGTTACAGAGAAGAAAGGCTTACTTTTGGGGTGCCAGGCTTGCTAGTTAGGATCTCTTTCCCAATTGGGCTTTTGTCCTTAATAAAGAGTCCATCATTATCGGGCATGTGTACCAACCTGTGACACCTCAATGGGCTGTTCTTTCTGGTAAGAGTAAAGGATTTAGCAGGTTGAGGTGGGCTGTATGTGTGATAACCCTATAAAGCTCAGGGCCCTGGCCCATCTAGATTTTCGTCTGCTCTGTAGTGTTCCTTTTCTTTTCCTTTCTGTCCTGTTTTCTGAGCTGACTCTGTAGGGCAGAGGGAACCAGGCTGCTGCTTGCCACACTGCAGCACCCTGGCCTTCTTTTTTACTCATCTACCTTTTTTTGTCAGCAATTTGTCAGTTGTCAGAGACATGAGGAAGCCAGTCCGGAAAGACAGCCTACTCTAGGAGGAGTTTGTCAGTTTGTCCCATTCAGGCCCTGGAAAGGGAAGATGCCACCCCAGGCTTTCCTGCTCCCAGCACCCGCAATGCTTCCTCCTAGCAGGTGCTTCTCTCTGGCACACAGAAGTGCTGCATGATAACGCTGTGTACAGAATCTTTGGTCCTTACGGTAATCTGAGTTAGCAAGTCAGAAGACTTGGGGTCGGCCGTGGCTCTGCCACTTGTAAGCCTGCTGTGCACGTGAGACTCTCAGAGGCTCTGTCACTTCTGTACAGTGAATGGACGGCATAGGGTCTACCTGAAAGGGACATGGTCCACATCAAGAGAGAAGATCTACGGAAATATTTTGTAAAGTATATGAATAGGCGAGGGATTGACCCTGTTGTCGTCATTTCAGTTTTGGAGGTTAGGAGAAGTGTGATGACTTGCCCAGTTTCCCCCTGCCAGGACCGAGTGAGCTGGGACTTGAATCCAGGCCTGAGATTTTAAGACCTGGCTCTTACCCTTACTGCCTTGGATGTAACCCAAAACTTGGTGTAGGAAGCGTGGCTTAGGTATGAGAGGACTGGCCCTGTATGCCTTATCCAGACCCGTATATGTTTCTTTATAAGATCTAGAACACACAGCAAGTCAGAAAAAGCCTGCTGCGGAAATGCATAAAAAACAAGAATGCTACTCATAGGGCTCATGTTTCAGAGAGAAAAGTGGTATTTAATCGTGGTATCATTTTTTTTGTTTTAAAAAAGGTAAGTGGAGAACTCTGCCAGAACAGAAGTTCAGCAGCAGCTTATTAATTTATTAGAGCTCTGACAACTTTTCATCTGGACGAACATTTGATTTGCTGAGTTCCCAGAGTTTGGCTGGCTGGCTTCCTTCCTTCCTTCCTTCCTTCCTTCCTTCCTTCCTTCCTTCCTTCCTTCCTTCCTC
>NW_023249080.1:473-679 GCF_002007445.2 Ailuropoda melanoleuca | reverse complement strand
CCGCCAGCAGTTTTGACAGGATTTCCCCAGGGAGCAAACATTTCGTTGGAAGCGGGTTTTGGCCAAATAGTTTTCTCAGTGCTGTGTTCGTCGAGTTTCACTCACGGTACCAAAGCACCTTGATTCCTGTTCCACCTTCAACAAGGTCATCGTGACTTCAAGGGCTTTCCCCTCACACTTTGTTTCTTGGTTCTAAGGGCTGGATC
>NW_023249080.1:0-197 GCF_002007445.2 Ailuropoda melanoleuca | reverse complement strand
CAGGATTTCCCCAGGGAGCAAACATTTTGTTGGAAGCTGGTTTTGGCCGAATTGTCTTTCTCAGTGCTGGGTTCGTCGTGTTTCATTCATGGTACCAAAACCCCTTGATTCCTCTTACACCTTCAATAAGTCCTTCGTGACTTCAAGGGCTTTCCCATCACACTTTGTTTCTTGGTTCTGAGGGTTGGATCTTCCCC
>NW_023249079.1:468-2403 GCF_002007445.2 Ailuropoda melanoleuca | reverse complement strand
GAGGGTGCCCCATAGTGGTCTCTGACCCAACACAGTCTAGGGAAATATCAATGATCATCATGTCTCATAAGGGAGCATGAACGATAACCTTCAGGATTTTCGAGGACTCAGCGCCCTTCTCATTGGTAATAAAGCAGAGTTCCAGATAAACACTTCCAGCGAACAGCAGCCTTTTCACTGGGACCCCGATCCACATTGGGCGTAGGGGCCCTGGGAGGATCCAGGCCTTATAACCAAGAAACAAAGTGTGAGTGGAATCCCTTGAAGTCACGTCGGCCTTATGGAAGGTGGAACAGGAATCAAGGTGCTTTGGTACCGTGAGGGAAACACGACAAACACTGCACTGAGAAAGACAATTCGGCCAAAACCCGCTTCCAACGAAATGTTTCCTTCTTGGGGAAATCCTGTCAAAACTGCTGGAGGCAATGGAACGAAAAGGCCCAAAACACGTCCATCAGAAACAACACCGTACAGGGAACGTCTTAGTACTATGATCACCCATCGTGATTAGGGAAACATGAGGGAAAGAGGTCGCAGAAACCTGACAAGAGTGCCACATAGTGGTCTCAGAGACACCACACAGTCCGGGATATATCAAAGATCATCATCTCTCGTGAGTAAGGGAGCATGAAAGAAAAGGTTCGGTATTTTAGAGGACTCAGTGCACTTCTCATTGGTAATAGAGCAGAGCATCCAGGAAAACACCTGAAGCGAACAGCAGCCTTTTCAATTGGTCCCCGATTCCACATTGGGTGTAGGGACCTGGGGAGGATCCAGCCCCCAGAACCAAGAAACAAAGTGTGAGGGGAAAGCCCCTGAAGTCACATCGGCCTTATTGAAGGAGGAACAGGAATCAAGGTGCTTTGGTACCATGAGTGAAACACGACAAATACTGCACTGAGAAAGACAATTCGGCCAAAACCCGCTTCCAACGAAATGTTTGCTCCCTGGGGAAATCCTGTCAAAACTGCTGGCGGCAATGGAACGAAAAGGCCCAAAACATGTCCGTCAGAAACATCACGTTACAGGGACCGTCTTAGCACTATCATCACCCTTCGTGAATAGGGAAACATGAGGGAAAGTGGTCGCGGAAGCCTGACGAGAGTGCCCCATAGTGGTCTCTGAGACACCACACAGTCCAGGGAAATATCAACGATCATCATCTCTCGTGAGTAAGGGAGCATGAATGAAAAGGTTCAGGATTTTCGAGGACTCAGCGCCCTTCTCATTGGTAATAAAGCAGAGCGTCCAGGGAAACACCTCCAGCGAACAGCAGCCTTTTCACTGGGGACCCCGATTCCACATTGGGTGTAGGGGCCTGGGGAGGATCCAGCCCTTAGAACCAAGAAACAAAGTGTGAGTGGAAAGCCCTTGAAGTCACGACGGCCTTATGGAAGGTGGAACAGGAATCAAGGTGCTTTGGTACCGTGAGTGAAACACGACGAACACAGCACTGAGAAAGACAATTCGGCCAAAACCCGCTTCCAACGAAATGCTTGCTCGCTGGGGAAATCCTGTCAAAACTGCTGGCGGCAATGGAACGAAAAGGCCCAAAACACGTCCGTCAGAAACAACACCGTAAAGGGACCGTCTTAGCACTATCATCACCCTACGTGAATAGGGAAACATGAGGGAAAGTGGTCGCGGAAGCCTGACGAGGGTGCCCCATAGTGGTCTCTGAGACCCCACACAGTCCAGGGAAATATCAATGATCATCATGTCTCGTAAGGGAGCATGAACGATAACCTTCAGGATTTTCGAAGACTCAGCGCCCTTCTCTTTGGTAATAAAGCAGAGCGTCCAGGAAAACACCTCCAGTGAACAGCAGCCTTGTTATTGGGGACCCCGATTCTACATTGGGTGTAGAAGCCTGGGGAGGATCCAGCCCTTAGAACCAAGAAACAAAGTGTGAGTGGAAAGCCCTTGAAGTCACGA
>NW_023249079.1:0-224 GCF_002007445.2 Ailuropoda melanoleuca | reverse complement strand
AGGGAAACATGAGGGAAAGTGGTCGCGGAAGCCTGACGAGAGTGGCCCATAGTGGTCTCTGAGACACCACACAGTCCTGGGAAATATCAACGATCATCATCTCTCGTGAGTAAGGGAGCATGAAAAAAGGTTCAGGATTTCAATGACTCAGCACCCTTCTCATTGGTAATAAAGCAGATAGCCCAGAAAACACCTCCAGCGATCAGCAGCCTTTTCAATGGGGA
>NW_023249078.1:471-759 GCF_002007445.2 Ailuropoda melanoleuca | reverse complement strand
AACAGAGTTAAAGTAGCCAGAACATCAGTGGAGAATGGTCCGCGATCCCTCTGTTCTGAGACAGAGGCTGATATTCAGCCACTGCTGCTCTGATTCGCAGAAGAGGCACAGCAAACCACCAGGGAAAGCTGCCAGAGAACAAAAGCATGGAAATACCAGCTCACAGTGAGCCCATTCCCATCCCCCCTTACAGGGGACATGGAGACTACCCAAACAGGGTTGCCTGAGTATTGGTGCAGCAGGCCCCTCCCCCAGAAGGCAGGCTGAAAAATCAAGAAGCCCACATCC
>NW_023249078.1:0-381 GCF_002007445.2 Ailuropoda melanoleuca | reverse complement strand
CTCTCCTCATCAGAATGACAAGAAGAAGTCCCCCCCAGCAAAGAAAAGACAATGAGTCTGTGGCCTCTGCCATAAAATTATGGTTATGGATATAACCATATTATCAGAAATGGAATTCAGAGTAACACTGGTCAAGATGATGTGTAGACTTGAAAAAGTATTAACGAAAATGTTAATGAGAATATAGAATCTCTAAGGGCAGAAATGAGAGCGAATCTGACAGAAATTAAAAATTCTATGAGCCAAATGCAGTCAAAACTAGAGGCTCTGACGGCCAGGGTCACCGAGGCAGAAGAACGAATCAGCTAAGTGGAGGATGGGTTGGTAGAAGAGAAAGCTAAAACAGAAACTTGGCTCAAAAAAATCCAATCTCAAGAATGT
>NW_023249077.1:382-581 GCF_002007445.2 Ailuropoda melanoleuca | reverse complement strand
TAGGCCTGTTCCTCTGTTGCTGTTCCAGCCTCTTGAGGTGAGAATATAAAAACTGCATTTTAGATTTTTCTTTTCAATGAGGCTTGGATGGCTATGTATTTTCCCTTTGCAGTGTCCCATAGGTTTTGGACCATTGTGTTTTCATTCTCGTTGGTCTCCATAAATTGTTTAAATTGATTTTTGATTTCCTGGTTCATTG
>NW_023249077.1:0-178 GCF_002007445.2 Ailuropoda melanoleuca | reverse complement strand
CATTAGAATAGAATGAGTATTCTTTGGTTCTGGGGTGTAGTATTCTATATATATCTATGAGGTCCAACTCGTCGAGTATGGCATTCAAAGCCTTTGTTCATTTACTGAGTTTTTGCAAGGGTGTTCTGTCTATTTCTGATAGTGGGGTGTTGAGGTCCCCTACTATTAACGTATTTTT
>NW_023249076.1:446-571 GCF_002007445.2 Ailuropoda melanoleuca | reverse complement strand
CGGCTCCTTCCATGATTTGGCTATTGTGGACAATCAGCTATGAACATTGGGGTGCATATGGCCCTTCTCTTCACTACGTCTGTTTCTTTGGGGTACACAAACAGTAGTGCAATGGCTGGGTCATA
>NW_023249076.1:0-170 GCF_002007445.2 Ailuropoda melanoleuca | reverse complement strand
CTTCATTGGAAAAGTGTCTGTTCATATCTTCTGCCCATTTTATGATTTGTTTATTTGTTTCTCATGTATTGAGTTTGAGAAGTTCTCTGTAGATCTTGAATACCAGTCCTTTATCTGTAGTGTCCTTTGCAAATATATTCTCCCATTCCATGGGCTGTCTCTTAGTTTTT
>NW_023249075.1:383-599 GCF_002007445.2 Ailuropoda melanoleuca | reverse complement strand
CAATGGAACGAAAAGGCCCAAAACACGTCCGTCAGAAACAACAACGTACAGGGAACGTCTTAGCACTATCAACACCCTACGTGAATACGGAATCATGAGGGAAAGTGGTCGCGTAAGCCTGACGAGAGTGCCCCATAGTGGTCTCTGAGACCCCACACAGTGCAGGGAAATATCAACGATCATCATCTCTCGTGAGTAAGGGAGCATGAAGGAAAA
>NW_023249075.1:0-231 GCF_002007445.2 Ailuropoda melanoleuca | reverse complement strand
GGAGGATCCAGCCCTTAGAACCAAGAAACAAAGTGTGAGTGGAAAGCCCTTGAAGTCACGACGGCCTTATGGAAGGTGGAACAGGAATCAAGGTGCTTTGGTACCGTGAGTGAAACACGATGCACACAGCACTTTTGAGAAAGACAATTCAGTAAAACCGGCTTCCAACGAAATGCTTGCTCCCTGGGGAAATCCTGTCAAAACTGCTGCCGGCAATGGAACGAAAAGGCC
>NW_023249074.1:593-790 GCF_002007445.2 Ailuropoda melanoleuca | reverse complement strand
TCTCAAGCGTGCGGGTCCGCGGTCTGTCCGCTCCCCCGTGTAGGTGGCTACTGCTTCCCGGCGCCCTGACAGGGCGGCTCCCTCCCCCTTCTATTTAGCTTCTGATATCTGTGCATGGTTTCACGGCTCCCCGCTTCGTACCTCGATACTCAGCGCTGGAGATGTTCATTTGTAGAGATCCAGATGTATCTTCCTGC
>NW_023249074.1:0-575 GCF_002007445.2 Ailuropoda melanoleuca | reverse complement strand
CTGGTACCTATCCAGCTCAACTCAGGGGACCGGCTGAAAAAGGGGTCCCCTACTCCTCCGCCATCTTAACCTCCTCCCCCTGGTCTTTTTTTTCTAAACAAAAAGCAAAGTTATTTATTGATAAGCAGCTTTCCTTTTAATGTTTTATTTTAGGTCAATTAGCCAACATACAGTACATCATGAGTTTCAGATATTGAATTCAGTTATTCATCAGTTGCATATAAGACCCAGTGCTCATCATATCAGGTGCCTTGTGAGTGCCCATCACCAATTTCTCCAGCGCCCCCTCCTCCAACCCTCAGTTTGCNGAGTCTCTCATGGGGCATCTGGGTGGCTCAGTTGGTTAAGTGTCTGCCTTTGGCTCAGGTCATGATCCCAGGGTCCTGGGATTAAGCTTCGCATTAGGATCCCTGCTCTGTGGTGAGTCTGCTCCTCCCTCTCCCTCTGCGTGCCATCCCCCTGCTTGTTCTCTCTCTCTCGGTCATATAAATAAAATAAAATCTCTTTTTAAAAAAGTCTCTCATGCTTTGTCTACCTCTCTTTCTTTCCTTTCAGTTTTCCCTCCCTTTCAGTTT
>NW_023249073.1:0-1840 GCF_002007445.2 Ailuropoda melanoleuca | reverse complement strand
CATTCCCTTTGTCTTAAAAAACCCTTGACTTTTGTTCCCCAGGGGGACACAATTTGGGTTGCCCAAATCCATGCTCCCTGAATTGCAATTCTAAGGCCCCAAATAAAAGCTTTTGCTTCATTTCAGTTCTGTGTCTTTTTTTTTTTAAGATTTTATTTATTTATTTGACAGACAGCCAGCGAGAGAGGGAACACTAGCAAGGGGAGAGGGAGAGGAAGAAGCAGGCTTCCAGCAGAGCAGGGAGCCCAATGCCAGGCTGCATCCCAGGACCCTGGGATCACGCCCTGAGCCAAAGGCAGATGCTTAATGACTGAGCTACCCAGGTGTCCCTTCAGTTCTGTGTCTTTTCTCGGTTGACAATTCAGTGCTGTGTATGAGTGTGTGTATGTGTGTGCATATGTGTTTCTGTGTGAGAGACAGAGAGTGAGAGAGAGAGAGACTTATGAAAGGTAACAGGAAAAAAGTAACTACATGACATTCTATCCATTTCGAGGCAAGGGTCTTAAAAATGAGAACGNAATGAGAACTCTCAGAATTGCCGCATAATTTCAAAAAGATGTATGTGAAATTATTTCCTAACAGATTACCAGCATGACCTTGGCTATTGTGAAAATAGTCTGAAGTGAGAAGGACATCAAGCGTTTCCCAAGGAGAGCATTTCAATGCCCTAGAGAAATATAGAATCAGCTAACAGAAGACTAGGTAATCTTAATTAATTAATAGAATAAATATATCAATAACATTACCTAGCCTTATTGCCCTTTGTCAGCCTTAGTCCAGAGTATCTCCCTTTCTTACACTCTGTTACTTGCATTTCCTCTAAGCAAAATGTTCTGTCTTATGCCCCTGTGTTAGCACATGCTGCGAACACTGCCTGATATACTCCGTGTACCTTGTTCTGACTGAGGGCTGTTTGTTGTCATTTGTACTCATTTTCTATCTCGGCCTCTCCAGTAAATCTTTCTTGACCCTTAAATCCTAGGTTAGCTGCCCTTTTTTATATAATCCACAGGACTCTGACCTTACCCCTATCATGATATACACTGTATATTAATTTACTTTTCTGTTTCTCTCCAATAGACTCTATCCAAATCATAGGTAATTGCCTGGATTATCTTTATACTTTTAAATTCCTGCAAATGTGAAACATATTGATTCATCTCTAAAAAATGACACAGAAGAACAGATATTACATACTCCTGCTTGTATCAGAAATCTAAAATAAACTCATAGAAGCAGAGAGTAGAATGGTAGTTTGCCAAGAGCTTGGGGATAGGGAGTCAAGGAATGCCACTGCATTTACAGGTCAAGAAGTATACAGTTTCAGTTAAATATGTCCTAGAGATCTACAGTATGCATAGTGCATGTAGTTAACAATGCAGGGTTATATACCCCCAAATTTGTTAAGAAGGTAAATATGTTAAGTATCACAAAAAAAGAGGGAGAGAGGGAAGGATCTTTCAGAGGTGATGATTAAGTTTATGATATTATTTACGTTGATGGTGTCATGAGTATATACTCCAAACTTATCTGGAAGTGTGCATTAAATATGTACAGATTTTTATATCTGTCATATCTCAATAAAATGGATTTAAAAGTTGTGGAAATAAGGAAAACAAGGGAAAAAAGGAAGGCATGAAGTCTAAATGTACATTTTGGTAGACATAAAGGAATTTGCTAAATTCAGGCAATGCATATTTATTTCCATGGGCTCATATGCAGACACTAAGAATCCATTATGAGTAAAAGAAAGAAAAATATCCACCACTATCCACCGTAATAAGACATTTTCCTTTTTGAGACTCTTTTTACAATCCAGATTATCTTCCTTTTATTTTTT
>NW_023249072.1:0-2009 GCF_002007445.2 Ailuropoda melanoleuca | reverse complement strand
TTGCCAGTGTTGAACCATGCTTGCATCCCAGGTATGAATCCCACTTGGTCATGATGGATAATCCTTTTAATACNTGATTGCTGTTGCAAGGACTTCTAGTACTATGTTGAATAATAGTGGCGAGAGTGGGCATCCTTGTCGTGTTCCTGATCTTAAGGGAAAGGCTTCCAGCTTTTCCCCATTGAGAATAATGCTTGCAGTAGGCTTTTCATAGATGGCTTTTATGAGATTGAGAAATGTACCCTCTATTCCTACACTCTGAAGGGTTTTAATCAGGAAAGGATGCTGTATTTTGTCAAATGCTTTTTCTGCATCAATTGAGAGGATCATATGGTTCTTGAGTCTTTTCTTGTTGATATGATGTATCACATTGATTGATTTGCGAGTGTTGAACCATGCTTGCATCCCAGGTATGAATCCCACTTGGTCATGATGGATAATCCTTTTAATGTACTGTTGGATTCTATTAGCAAGTATCTTGTTGAGGATTTTGGCGTCCATATTCATTAGAGAAATCGGTCTGTAATTCTCCTTTTTGAGGGGGTCTTTGCCTGGTTTGGGGATCAAGGTAATATTAGCCTCATAGAATGAGTTTGGTAGCTTTCCTTCTGTTTCTATTTTTTGAAATAGCTTTAGGAGAATAGGTATTATTTCTTCTTTGAATGTTTGGTAGAATTCCCCAGGAAAACCATCCGGGCCTGGAGTTTTATTATTTGGAAGGTTGTTTATCACTGACTCAATTTCTTCATAGTTAATTGGCCTGTTTAAAAAATCTATTTCTTCCTTTTTCAGTCTTGGTAGTTTATAGGTTTCCAGTTAGGCCTCCATCTCTTCCAGATTGCTTAGTTTTTTGGCATATAGCTGTTGATAAAAATTTCTAATAATCCTTCCAATTTCAATGTTGTTGGTCATGACCCCTCCCTTTTCACTCATAATTTTAATAATTTTGGTCCTTTCTCTTTGCTTTTGGAACAGACTCGACAGTGGCCTGCCAATTTTATGGATTCTCTCAAAGAACCATCTTCTCGTCATGTTTATTTGCTCTAATGCACTTCTATTTTCTAATTCATTGATTTCTGCTCTTATCTTGGTCAACTCCTTCCTTGTCAGTGGGTTAGGCCTGTCCCTCTGTTGCTGTTCCAGTTTCTTGAGGTGAGAATATAGAAACTGCATTTTAGATTTTTCTATTCTTTTGAGTGAGGCTTGGATAGCTATGTATTTCCCCCTTAGGACTGCCTTTGCAGTATCCCAAAGATTTTGGACCATTGTGTTTTCATTCTCGTTGGTCTCCATAAACTGTTTAAATTGTTTTTTTCATTTCCTGGTTTATCGAGTCATTCTTGAGCAGGATGGTTCTTAGCCTCCAAGTGTTTGAGTTTCTTCCAGGTTTTTCCTTGTGGTTGAGTTCCAATTTCAGAGCGTTGTGGTCTGAGAATATGCATGGGATAATTTCAATCTTTTGGTTTTGGTTGAGACCTGTTTTGTGTCCCAGCGCATGATCTATTCTTGAGAATGTTCCATGGGCATTTGAATAGAATGAGTATTCTTTGGTTCTGGGGTGTAGTGTTCTATATATATCTATGAGGTCCAACTCGTCGAGTATGGCATTCAAAGCCTTTGATTCTTTGCTTAGTTTTTGCCAGGGTGTTCTGTCTATTTCTGATAGTGGGGTGTTGAGGTCCCCTACTATTACTGTGTTCTTATCTATATGTCTCTTTATTTTGGTTAAGAGTTGGCTTGTGTATCTTGCTGCTCCCCTGTTGGGGNGCTCCCCTGTTGGGGGCATATATATTTATAATTGTCATATCCACTTGTTGAATACTTCCTTTAAGAATAATATAGTGCCCTTCTGTGTCTCTCTGTATGGCCTCTAGTTTAAAATCCAGTCTATCTGATATGAGAATTGCTACTCCACCTTTCTTTTGAGGTCTATTTTCATGGAAGATGGTACTCCATCCCCTTACTCTAAGTCTGAATGCATCTTTGGGTTCAAATTGAGTCTCTTGTAG
>NW_023249071.1:8849-9368 GCF_002007445.2 Ailuropoda melanoleuca | reverse complement strand
AGAAATTTTTTTCCTAGCTAAGATTATTTAATGATAAGCTTTTCTGTTTTCTTCTTCATGGTTTAATTGTTGTATTTTAACTATTTAATCTATCTGATATTTATATTAGCACGTAGTGTAAAGCGAGACTCTAACTTGGGTTTTTCCAAATAATTAGATAAATTCCAAAATTCTTATTTTGACTAATTATGCTTTTATTGGCTTGTGATATTTTCTTTGTATAATCTCATACGTGTAGGAATTTCATTACATATATTATCAAACTGACTTGGCTCTTGTTCAACAGTTCCAATTTTTTTTCATTTATTATAACTTACAGTACTTTCTCATTCTCTTTAGCAATTATCTTTATTATTATTTTTATTATTAACAAACATTTCTTAGTTAGTCCCAGCAACTTATTGTCAGAAAAACTGTAGACTATTTTAGACTCTATTCAACTTCTACTATGGTCTTACTAGAATTACATTGTGCCTTAAGACAACGGATACATTTTTACTATTTAGTTTTTTTACTATA
>NW_023249071.1:275-1589 GCF_002007445.2 Ailuropoda melanoleuca | reverse complement strand
GTTTGTTGAAATGGGGAACACTGGAAAAGGAAGAGGTTTAGAGGTAAGGTAATACATTTGGTGGAGTTTAAGGGGCTTTTTAGACATCCAAGTGGAAATGTCAAGTAGGTAATTGAATATACATAACCAGAGCTTGAAGAAGGTTTAGATATTGGACTTTAAATTGTGAGCCATTTACTTTTTGAGTTTTAAACAGAATATATGTATTATCTATTAAAAATTTAAAGAACATTATAGAGCAAGATAAATCTCTATATTCTCATATCAAATAATGTCCAAGATTATGATTTGTTCAATAAAAGTTTAATAAGTTTATTAAATTAAAAATACAATAATGTGACACTATTTTAGTAAAGGAAAGACATCTGTATTTATGCATATATATAATGTACTATGCATCAGAGTATGTGTATATGTCAGATTATATAGATATATCACAGAAATGAGAGTTGAAATGTGAATATGAAGATTGTAGGTTGGCTATATTTAGGAAGTAAGATAAGCATATGTAAATTTAATTCCCTAACATTAATATTTTTGTATTTTGTTGCACTGTGCATATGTGCCTCTTAAAATGAATGAGTGAAATAGTACATTGGAATAAAAGACTGGTATAGAGGATAGATAAGGATCAGAGATTGGGTCCTGGAAGGAAGATGATTTGGAGAGCTTTAGCCATACCTTACAACTTTGAGTTATCTGCTTCTCAAGCTATATCCAAAGTTCAGGTGAGAAAAATACTTCTGGGGGAAATGTACTTTATTCCTTCTTGTAATTTCTTCAGTGCATCCAACCTGAACATCTGGAAACTGTTCATATAGAGAATTGGTACCCTGAGGACTTTATTCACTGAATTCTGCTTTGGCATATGCCTTTAGCTCACCCAGAGGAACACTTAACAAACACCTGTTGGAGACCAAATTTTCCATTTGTGACAGTGTTGTTGAGGACAGTGTCCTCTTTATTACCCATACAAAGAATTTCTTAAAACTCAATACCAGAAATCCTCAGCCCTTCATGAATGTGTATGTATTGTTTTTATGGACAGTGTAAGCCATATTGCTAATTGTATTTTTTTGCATGTATATCAAGAGTTGCAGACATATCTGAAGTTCAACTTTCATTAATGATTAGAACTCTTTAACTTGAATGTCTGTGTTATAACTTTACCCTGATTTTTTTCATATTTTCTCTTTATTTTCTCCAGTTTTAAATTTCTTTCATTTATCTTTGTCTACTGTACAGATTGTTATGTATCTTTATAATCTAGTAGAAAACCAATTTGATAATAGAAACAATGGGAGCTCTTTTATT
>NW_023249071.1:0-263 GCF_002007445.2 Ailuropoda melanoleuca | reverse complement strand
AAAACTGAAGAAGAATAAGGCCAGGGGTTTGGATGAGCTTACTTGGGGAGAAAGAATAAAGTTAAGACAAACTCAGGCCCAGGACTTAGCATTGAGGAACCTATGTATTTATTCACTACCTAGAGGCAGAGAACCAGAAATACAAGCATGGAAGACAAGCTGAGGAGGAAGGAGGGGACTGGGAAGTTGGAAGCCAAGAAACAGTAGCCACCTGATAGGAATACTACTGAAAAATCAAAGAAGTTAAGGAGTGAAATGCCCCC
>NW_023249070.1:0-6231 GCF_002007445.2 Ailuropoda melanoleuca | reverse complement strand
GGGCAGTGGGACTCGCCCTGTGCAGCTGTGGCTGGCACCTTTGAGGGTATGGCTCCCGGTCTGGCTTCCTGTCCAGGGGGGGCCTCGCCCCTCCTATGGGGAGCGGTGTCTCCTTCTGGTGGCCAAACTTCCTCTGAGCTAGCCAGTCAGGGAGACCTCATGCAGTCCATTGGGCTTCCATGCTTGTGCCCAGAAGTCCCGGATGTGAGGGCAGCCATTTCCATAGCAGGTAGGGCGACCTGTGGGTTTCTGCATTTGCCAGACCCGGTTCCCATGGCCCACTCTGTTTTTGTCCCTCTTCTCCGTCTTCATCAGCCATCTGGAAGGGGGCCAAGTCCTCTCACTTACTTGGCATACCAAAACCTCCACTCCTCTCTTCAGGACACTACAATTTAATTCTTGCTGGGCCCCAAACTCCAAAAACCCTTCAACTCATAGGGTGACAGAAGCCGGAGCTTGGGGCTCAGGTGCCTGGCTGCCGGTAAATAGGCTAAGACAGCACCAGATTTCCCAGCAGCTCATCCACTCCATAGGAACCCTCATTTAAGCTCACAGCGAAGCCCTGAGAAGGTGATGTTAACCATCACCGCCCCCATTCACAGATGGGGAAATGGACTTAGGAGGATTAGTGAGTGATGGACCACCAGTTGAATTCCAGGATCAAAGTCCAGGCAGGCTGAGCTGAGCTCAGGGAAGCCCAGGCCTGCAGGTCAGCATCTCCCTTGAGCTGGGCAGCCCAGGTTTGCAGACGAAGTCTGCCCTGTAGGCATTGGACACATTTCTGCTCAGCCTCAGGCCCCCTGTGTATGAGGAAGTGAACGCGATCTGGAAGCACCTTATCTTGGGGCCTGGCAGTCATAAATGAGCCGTCAGCTCTGCAGCTCCCAGTCTGAAAGGTCACCCCAAATAACTCTACCTCTGGGGTATCAAAACCGGCAAATGACCCTAGAAATAGCTCCCGAAAGCAGACCTGCATAAAAGCATCTCCGGGGGGAAGGGGTGCATCCCCCCAGGTCCCACTCACCGTGGAGGGCATCCTTTAATGGCTGTGTGTCATTTTTAGTAGCTCCTGCCTCTCCAGCAGTGAGGGACCTTCTGAGAGGGGACGCCTTGGGCTCCACCTGGTCTGCATTCTGAGAGGAGGAGGTGAGGAGGGCAGATTTCTCCTACTCCCAGCAGACCTGGGTTGTTTCATTTAATCTCCAGCCTGTTTTGTCTGCTGTCTCTCCCCAGCAGGGTTTAATCTCAGAGTTAAAACCACCAAAAGCAACTGTTTCTTTCCTCCTACGACTGCTAGGCTGGCGGGGTAACACATCACCGTGCAAATTCGTTTGGCCCCGGGGCCGTAAGGCATAAAAGGCATTTAGAGAGCGCATGAGTCAATTTCCATCGAGCCTTTGGACAGTGATGTAACCACCACTTGTCAGTCTCCCAGCCCTGGCAGCCCTGATCCCCCAGAGCGGACATCTGGAGCTGGGATTGACAAGTGGATTCCAGAGCCCAGCCCTGCCTCCCGCCCGCTGCAGCCCAGCACGGCCCCTGCCGCCAACAAGGACAGGCAGTGTCTTTCCACATTCCCACGTATGCACGCCCTCCTCGCCCCGCTCTCAGCTCATGCCTGCATTTCCGGCAGTGTGAATTCTGACAACTCGGGTGGGTGTCGGCCTCACCGGTACATTCCTCGCTACACCATGATTCCTAAATCACCTCACTGTTCCGGAGCCTTCCCGCAGCGCTCCCTTCCCCCTTTCCAGGTTAAAGGGGCAAGAAACCTTGTGGTGGTCTTGGCTATGTTTCCACCCCAGGGAGGCCCTGCAAAATGGCACACCCGCCACACCCTCTTGCCTAATTTACAGGACTTTTAAACACATTTATTTACTGTGGTATCTATACCACACCAAACATCTGGAGGGAAGCTCAGGGAAAATCCAAGAATTTAAACGTTTATTCTGTACTGTAATTTCAAAAACCAAATCAGGGAAACTTCACATCTTTAGCCAACTGCTTGGTGGTATAAAGACCTAAGCCAACATACGATCTGATGAAGGTTGTCTGTCCTTGTCCTCTCCAGGTCTCATCAAACGTGATCACCGTGTTTGTGACTCTCCGAAAGCTTTCAAGGTGATGTCAGCCATAAAGCAGGAAGACCTGCCCACCCCACGATTAGTTCACAGTCACTGTTCCCAACAGGTACGACTCCCTTCTGTCTGCTAAAGGGAAAGTCAATCAAAAATAATGGAAAACTGAGGGGCACCTGGGTGGCTCAGTCAGTTGGGCATCTGCCTTCGGCTCAGGTCATGATCCTGGGGTCCTGGGATTGAGCCCCTCTTTGGGCTCCCTGCTCAGCAGGGAGCTTGCTTTTCCCTCTGCCACTCCCCCTGCGTGTACTCTCACTCTCTGTCAAATAAATACATAGGCTCTTAAAAAAAAAAATGGAGGGGCGCCTGGGTGGTTCAGTTGTTAAGCGTCTGCCTTCGGGTCCTGGGATCGAGCCCCGCATCGGGCTCCCTGCTCCACTGGGAGCCTGCTTCTTCCTCTCTCACTCCCCCTGCTTGTGTTTCCTCTCTCACCGGCTGTCTCTCTGTCAAATAAATAAATAAATTCTTTAAAAATAAATGGAAAACTGGAAGATTGGACCATTGTAAAGATGAAACGTTAATATTTTAGGGATCAGTGACTTGAATTAGATACTTTAAAAGACATACTTCCCAACAAATGAGGTCTTCTTTTTTCCTTCCACATTTTTTTTTTTACTTAAGTTCTAATGTCAGGCACTTTAAAGTAGGTTCTGGAATACAGTATAACACCTGCCTCTTTCCTGAAGAGTTTGGGGTCAAGTGGGATTGGCTCCCACCGAACAGAGAACCACAGCCAAGTGTGAAAAGCCCATGGAGGTAAAAGTGCGGGAACGCACTGGAGGCCTGGGAATCCTGACTTGAGACCTAGGAATGGCTCGTGAGTAATGCCATCCCTGCTCAAGAGGCCCAGTGTCAGCGCTAGTGAAGATTTCAAGATGTCAGCCTCCCTCCTGACCCGTCCTGCGGGCTTCTCACGGCTCACCAGCCAGCGTGAAGCCCCACCTCTAACCAGGCCTTCACTTCTTTCCCCTAACTCTGCCAGGAGAATTCCCACCTTTTCATCTTTGGTGAAGCCCCTCCTGTTGCCCAGGATGCCCTCTGTCCCTCTCTCTGCCTGTGCAGACACTGCCTGTCCTTCACGCAGGGACTGCCTCGTGGCACCCGAGCTGTGCACGCACCCAAGTGTCCCCTTACAGAAGGGGCCCCTTCTGCGTTTCATGCTCTGCTCCTGCCATCTTGAAATTTTCAACCATCTTATCTTTCATCTTGTGTTTTACACTTGAAGTCCAATGGGACACTGGAGCATGCTCGTGAGCAAAAGTGAGAGGCACAAAGGGGATGCATGCACATATGGTGTGTGTGGTGCCCCATGAGCAGGGGATTCTGTGGGCCCACAATTTATGGGAGCTCAGCAACAGTCAGCATGAGTGCAAGTATTATGGGTACTGACATCCCCAAAATCTCACACCTTCTATTTGAACCTGAACTTGCTTCCAATGCAGAAAGAAGCCCTGGCGTTCTAGGAATCGGGACCCACTGAGGAGCTCTCTCCCATGCCTTCCCACTCTGTTCCTTTCCTGTACCCGCCAACCACTGACGCTGGCAGGGATGCCCAAGGGAAAGATAAGGCAGCCCGCAGTTCCTTTTCCTTCCAGGTTTGCCTTTCTCAGCAGGAAGCTGAAGGTAGAGCACATTGAGGGAAATGAAGTAGGGACACTTGGGTGGCTCAGTCAGTTGGGCGTCTGCTTTTGGCTCAGGTCACTATCCCAGAGTGGGATTGAGTCCCGAATCTGGCTCCCTGCTTCTCCGTCTGCCTCTGCCGCACCCCCACCCCACCTCACGCTTGCTCTCTCTCTCAATAAATACATAAAGTCTTAAAAAAAAAAACAGTCGAGTTAGTGGCACGCTGCATCTCTGCAGTCCTGGTAAGAACGAAATACATATGCACATCCTAGCTATGAAATACAGTCTGCGTGATTTGCTGATTCTGCCTATGAGCTCATGTTCTTATATTTACATGTAAAACTGGCATTGCACGGTATAAGGTGAACAGTATGATGTATGCAAATGATTTAAAATTTTTCCTTTTATTTACTTAGAGTGACGTTAAACAGCAAGCGATCACCCTGGCAAGTTGAAAGAGAGGGAAACCACAGAAGGAAAAAGTTTTGCATTTTAGTATCTCTGGTGACACTATTTCCTACCTTTTAAGTGGGGGACCGCTGTTCTCGGTTTGCATTGGGCCCCACGCATGTGCAGCCAGCCCCGCTTCAAAGCTTGTTGGAGGGATCCCCTCCGGAGCCACTTCCGCCTGCAGTCATTGCTCCGGCCCCCAACACCAAGAGCTTTCAGTGCTACAGCGACTGACATCCCTTTCCTTCCACAAGATGCTCTTGTCCTCCCCCACCCCTGGTGTCTTTTTCTAATGACGTTGTGTTACCTCACAGGATTGTCAGGAGGCGCGAATGGGTTCTGTAACTGGAAAGCTCTGGAAGAGGTCTTAGTTGGATTTAATTGGCATTGTACACAGTAGGTACTCAGTAAATGTTGCTTGCCATTGACCAAGCCGTAAGGCCCCTGAGTCCAGGGACAGGGTCTTGCACCTCTGAGCACTTTTTGCGGTGCTTGCACGGAACGAGACACCCTGAACGTCTGTTTACTGACAAAGAGCTGCTTTCAGCATGTTGCTCGGCTGACACCTTCCCCGGGGCTAGCACGAGGCCCGTTCTAGCTCTTGCTCTGGTGTCCGCGGGTTAAGTGATCTAAGCCAGGCCAATCCCTGTGAACATCAGGCTGTTCCTGGGAATGGGGGGAGACAGATCGTCTCTCCTGCGGGCCCAGGGGTGTGAGGACCTGTGGCACGGGTTTGCTGTGGCCATTCCTGATACTCTGCCAGCCCGAGCCTGGGGAGCAAGCCCGTATACTCTAGGAGGAAGGGCAAAGGAAATGACGAAGAGCAGCCCCAGAGCCTGAAGCCATCGTGCGTCACTGGATCCACCTATATCTGAAGCCTACCTGGCTCTGGGATTTTCATTTAGGTGAACCGACAAATTCCCCTTCTCAAATGTGTTATTACTGAAGCCAGGCTGATTGGGCATCTCTGTCCCTTGCAACATAGACAGGACTGACAAACACAACAGAAACATGAAAAGAATGATTTAAGGACCCATAGAGACAGGCCTAGAACCCAAGTGACCTGCCTCTGCACCCGGGAACCACGGCAGGAGCCCTGCCATAATGTCCCCAGCTGTCAGGGCCAGACAGGGCAGGTCTGAGTCTTCCCTGTGACACCACACTGGTTCCCGCTTAGAATCAGGACAGCAGGTGGCATCCCCCAAGGCAGGGCATCCACAGACAATAATGCCCGTGGGAGTGGACCCTGAGACTTCATGGGGCCACCAGGAGGGAGGGCGGACGTCAGCGCCCCATGGTAGCTCAGGACAGTCTGTACTCAACGAACTGCCAGGACTGGGTCATAGCGGGCCGCAGCCAGCTCTCTTGCTCCTGCCCTGTGAGCACAGCACGGTGGGGAGCACTGGCCCTTCACCTCCTAAAGCTTACGGGAGCTAGGTCAGCCACTCACCTGACATTTGGGCATATGGGGCGGCCGTGCGCCCCAGGCTCCACAGGTGCAAGAGGCGGGCCCTCAGCTGCTCCCGCCCTGCTCCCCGCCAGGCCGCTGCGACTCCACGTCCAACACCCTCCTTCAGGGGCTGAGGGTCGGGGACCCAGGATCCTGCAGTTCCCTTTCCAGGCTGGGTGCTTTGGGCAGGTGCAAAGGAGGAAAGGAAGAGCCCGCGACTCCTGTCTGATTCTTCAAGGTGCCCTGGAGGGTTCCCTTCCTGAAGACCTCCTGATGAGGTAGCCAGATGAGGGAGCCTAGGAAGAAAGGTAAACGTGCACGGAGCCGGTCGCTGAGCCCACCCCCATGGGCAGCCGCCAGGGCTCTATGGCAGAAAAAGAACGAACTCTGAAGGCTCAGAGTCAAGAATGGCCTTGTGAGCACACAATGCCCAGGTGGAACCAGAAGGGTGGGCCGCAGGGCTGGGAGACGCAGAGGAGAGGAGGTGGGAAGGTACACAGATGGTCCACCTCTCCAGCCATTCCTGCAAAACACCTGCGGGAGACCCTGTGGGAGACCCTGCGGGGGCCC
>NW_023249069.1:0-1324 GCF_002007445.2 Ailuropoda melanoleuca | reverse complement strand
AAAATCCTCTAGAGACTTTTTATTTTGGTCTTCTTGATTTATGATTATTAAGGATAACATGTTTAAAACTCCCTTATTTCTTGCATTTCCAAATGCTTTTTTGTTATTTATTTTAGAGATACACTTTTAATGCATTAAATTTTACGACAATTTTATCTTCACTGTGATTTTTTTTCTTGTGCATATAAAATGATCATCTTTGCAATGTTCTATGATGAGGGAGTAGGAGGCTGGCTGAAGACAGAGCATAAACTGACACCCTGTGACTTCCCCCCACCCCGTACTCCTGGGGGGGACTTGTGTGACATTCTTCCAGGAAGCCCCAACCATCTCAATGCTAATGTCTTGCTAGAGAGAGAAACAGCCTTCACTTGACAATGGCAAGGCCTCTGGTATCTTGTGAGTCTTCTTTAACATATGAAAGTATTTTCTCAACCTCCCTTTTTCCTTACCTCCCCCAACTTCATGGTATGTAATCAGCCACCCCTCACAACCCCGGGGCAGCAGCTCTTTCTGCCCAAGGGTCCTGTCCCCGTGCTTTAATAAACCACCTTTTTGCACCAAAGACATCTCAAGAATTCTTTCTTGGTCGTCAGCTCCGGACTCCACCCCACTGAACCTCACCTGTATCCCCAAACCCCATCATTCTATGCTTCTTCACCTTGGATTCTCCGTTGTTGCGCTTTCTTTGGTTTGTGTTTATTTAATATATCTTTTCACAGGCTTTAACTTTCAAGTCTCTTGGTTGTTTTACTTATAGCATTAATTTTTTTCTTTTAATAAGAAAGATTAAAATAGTTTATCAAATTTCATCCATTTAAATTTATCTTTTCAGGTGATACATATTGTGATATCTAATTGTTAGTGATGATGATTAATAATAATAATAATAGTAATAATCAGCAGCTGGAGCACTGCTCAAGCTCTGTGAGCCAGGCTCTGCTAAGTACGTTTGAGCATTAGCCTATTCCTCCCCCAAATTAGCCTATGAATTAGGTTTAAAGTAACTCACATTATGGGTGAGGAAATGGACTTTAGGCAGGTCACATTTTATATCTTTGTTTTCCCGTTGGTCTGCTCTTTTCTTCTTCTTCTCTCTCTTTTTTAAATAAATTGACTATTTTTAATATTTTTTATCCCTAACAATTAGAATGATGTATACATATATTTTTAATTATCTGATGTTTCTTTGAATCCTAAAACATGCACTTGAAACAATATTTATTTCATTACTATTGCCAAAGAAAGACAGGTTCTAATGATGCTTCTTGATGTAACATTAGAACATTAGCAGCTTTGTATTTCCTTGCTCTTTTCCTCCATC
>NW_023249068.1:0-699 GCF_002007445.2 Ailuropoda melanoleuca | reverse complement strand
GTATAACTAGCCCTGATTCTAAGCAATTTGATTTACAGGTATGGTCCTACTTGGTTGAACTGAGGGGATAGTTATGTATTTTTAAGATGAAAATGTTACTATTCCCAAATCATCTTGTTCTTGCCTTATTACATTTTTAATTTANACAAATTTAATTTAGAATGTTTACTCTCCCATTGAATTTCATTGGTGCTTTCTGTTGTAAATCAAAAAGTTGTATATGTGTGGGTCCATTTCTGGACTTTCTTCTGTTTCTTGCAAATATTGGTCTATGTTTATTCGAATACAACACTGTTGCCATTACTGCAGCTTTAGGATTTGTCTGGTGTCTTTGTGTTATTTACATTTTTATATAAATCTTGGAATTTGTGTTTATACTTCTACATGTATTGGATTTGCAGATTACATCTACCCCATTTAGACAGAACTTACATATAGCAGTTTAGACATTTTCAATCCATAAACATGGAATATCTTATTTATTTAGAACTTTAAATATTTGAAGATTTTTTCTATATATCTTTTATCTATAGTTTTCAGAAAAGTCTTGCATATAGTTTATTAATATTATTCTTAGATATTTTGTTTTTAATGAAATTGTAAAGGTTATTTAAATTTTTTAATTGCCCAATTGTTTGTTGATGGTTTATCGAAATATAATTAACAATATATCCTGTGAAATTGTTAAATTCATTTATT
>NW_023249067.1:1148-1330 GCF_002007445.2 Ailuropoda melanoleuca | reverse complement strand
AGCGCGACCAGACTGAAAACTGGCGCTCCAGAGCACAGGAGAACCATACTGAAACAGGGAGCTCGGGAGCTCAGGAGCGCTCATGGGAACCGGGGGCAGCGGGCAGTGTTAGAAGCACAAAGGACAGAGACTTACTGGCCCTGGAAGTGAGGGCTGGCACACAGGCTGTGGGGAGCACATCC
>NW_023249067.1:573-1057 GCF_002007445.2 Ailuropoda melanoleuca | reverse complement strand
GATCTCTCAGCTCTGAGACAGAGGCTAGGATACGGCCACTGCTGCTCTGACTCTCAGAAGAGGCACAGAAAACTGCCAGGGAAAGCCACCAGAGAACAAAAGCCCAGAAATACCAGCTCACATTGTGCCCATCCCCATCCCCCCTCGCAGGGGATGGGGCAACTCTACCCAAACAGAGTTTCCTGAATATCAGCGCGGCAGGCCCCACCCCCAGAAGGCAGGCTGAAAAATCAAGAAGCCCACAACCCAGGGCACCTGAGTGGTGCAGGCATTAAGTACCTGTCTTCAGATTAGGGCGTGATCACAGCGTTCCGGAAAGGAGTCCCTCATCTGGCTTCTCCACTGGGAGCCTGCTTCTTCCTCTCCCACTCCCCTGCTTGGGTTCCCTTTCTTGCTGACTGTCCGTCTCTCTCTCTCAAATAAATAAATAAAATCTTTAAAGAAGAAGCCCACATCCCTAAGATCTCTATAAAACAAGGGCGCA
>NW_023249067.1:0-549 GCF_002007445.2 Ailuropoda melanoleuca | reverse complement strand
TCAATAATTTGGGCTCTGGACAACCCTGCAACCTCTCCTCATCAGAATGACAAGAAGGAGAAGCCCCCCCCCCAGCAAAGAAAAGATAATGAATCTGTGACCTCTGCCACAGAAATAATAGATATGGATGTATCCAAATTATCAGAAATGGAATTCAGAGCAACAATGGTCAAGATGATGAGTAGACTTGAAAAAAGTATTAATGAAAATGTTACTGAGAATATAGAATCCCTAAGGGCAGAAATGAGAGCGAATCTGACAGAAATTAAAAATTCTATGAGCCAAATGCAGTCAAAACAAGAGGCTCTGACGGCCAGGGTCACCGAGGCAGAGGAACGCATTAGTGAATTGGAGGATGGGTTAGTAGAAGAAAAAACGAAAATAGAAGCTGGTCTTAAAAAAATCCATGCCCACGAATGTAGATTACAGGAGATTACTGACTCTATGAAACGATCCAATGTCAGAATTATCGGCATCACTGAGGCGGTGGAGAAAAACAGAGGTCTAGAAGAGATATTTGAACAAATTGTAGCTGAAAACTTCCCTAAT
>NW_023249066.1:0-2211 GCF_002007445.2 Ailuropoda melanoleuca | reverse complement strand
CCTACCTTCTCAGCTTCCTTCCTCATCCAGCTTCTCCTTATCTGCTGGCTCAGCCCTGCCAGGATATAAGCAAGCGGCAATCTACCTCCTTCAAAGGAGAAAAACCCTCCTCCACCTTCCGGCCTCCTCCACCAGGCAGCGAGATTCCTTCAAGTCGTCTGTTGTCCACACTGAGCAGCTTTATGACTGAACCCACAGTTACTGCGCCGTCGGCTCAGTCCGGCTTCTGCCGTCACGGAGACTATTTACGTGGAGGTTACTCACCATCTCCATGACGATAAATCTGGAGGCTCCTTTTCATTTAGTTAAATTAAGTAATTAATTCAAAATATTCATTTATTTATTTTAAAAATTTTATTTATTTATTTTAGAGAGAGAGAGAGTGGGAGGGGCAAAGAGAGGGAACAGAGAATCTCAAGCAGACTCCACACTGCGTGCAGAGTCTGATGCGGGGCTCGGACTCACCACCCTGAGATCATGATCATGGTGAGCTGCAACCAAGAGTCGGACACTTAACAGACTGAGCCGTCCAGGTGCCCCAAAGCCTCCTTTTTTTTTTTTTTTAAAGATTTTATTTATTTATTTATTTGCCAGACAGAGACAGAGAGAGCACAAGCGGGGGGAGCGGCAGGCAGAGGGAAAAGCAGACTCTGCTGAGCAGGGAGCCCGATGAGGGACTCGATCCCAGGACCCTGGGGTCATGACCTGAGCTGAAGGCAGGTGCTTAATCGACTGAGCCTCCCAGGTGTCCCGAGGCTCCTTTTTATTATGGGAAAGTGAAAACTTTGTGATGGGAAACTTCAAACACATGCCCAAGTAGAGAGAGCAGTGCAGTGAGCCCCCACGTGCTCAGCACCCAGCCCCCACAATCAACGGCTCGTGCTCGGGTCCCTGCCTCCTCCCACCCCAACCCAGGATTATGGCAAAGGAAATACTAGATAGCGTATCATTTATCCCCAAATATTCAGTATATATTTCAAAAATATAAGAACGCTCAAAGACCACTTTCACATCTTCACCTTGACCATCCAACAACATCTAACATTGTGGTTTATTCCTCCCTAAACTTTTTTTTTTTTAATTGAAGTATAGTTGACACACAATCTCAGGGCTACAGCACAGTGATTCAGCAAGTCTGTACATTGTGCTGTGCTCACCGTGGGTGTGGTTGCCATCAGTCCCCACACACTGCTATTACAACACCATTGAGTGTCCTCCCTAAATTTCTTTGTCCTCAAATTTTAATTTAAATTTTAGTTCCTTTACATATAGTGTAATATTGGTTTCAGGAGTAGAATTTAGTGATTCATCACTTACACATAACACCCAGTGCTGTTCACAAGTGCCCTCCTTAATCCCCATCACCCATCTCACCCATCCCCCACCCATGTGCTTCCATCAACCCTCAGTTTGTTCTCTGCCTTTAAGAGTCTTCTGGTTTGCTTTCCTCTCTCTCTTTTTTTCCCCCCTTTCCCCTACGTTCATCTGTTTTGTTTCTTAAATTCCACATATGGGTGAAATCATATGATAATTGCCTTTCTCTGATTGACTTATTTCACTTAGCATAATACCCTCTTAGTTCCATCCACATTGTTGCAGATGGCAAGATTTCATTCTTTTTGATGGCTGAGTAATATTCCATTGTATATATGGACCACATCTTCTTTACCCATTCATCAGTCGATGGACACTTGGGCTGCTTCCATAGTTTGGCTATTGTGGACATTGCTGCTATAAACATTGGGGTGTGTGTGCCCCTTCGAATCACTACTGGGTAAATACCTAGTAGTGCAATTGCTGGGCAGTTTGTTCTCCCTAAACCTTGATGACACTATTCTTTCTCACTCTTCTTGATTGCTCTCTGGCCTCCACTTTGAAATTTTCTTTGTTGGCTTTTCTCCTCATCACCCTCTCACTTTCCTTGGGGCTTTTCCCTGGTGCTGATGCCACTCCACACACTGCCCGGCAAGCTGGGCCCTCGCCAGGCTGTACTCACCCTGTTCTCCCCAGGGAAGACCCTCCTTTCCTCTGAGCTCCAGGCTGTCTCTGGCTCCCTGCCCGACAACTCCTCTGATCTCTCCCACGGACTTCAACTTGATGGCTTTGGAACTAAGCTCTTTCCCACTAGACCTCCCCTCTGTGGTGTTCTCCCTCATTAAAAGGCACCACACCCACGCAGATGCTTGTCCAGAAACCCAGGAATCGTCTTTT
>NW_023249065.1:523-787 GCF_002007445.2 Ailuropoda melanoleuca | reverse complement strand
AATAATAAATAAAATCTTTAAAAAAGAATAAAAAATAAGTTTTTTATTTAACCCTAACTTATTCATTCTTCGATGTTCTTCCTTTCTTTATGTTGAGCTGAGTATTTTTGATGTTGTTGTTTTGTTGTTTTTTGTAGTTTCTTTGGAGTCTTCTTATCTCATTCTCCTCTGTCAAAACACTTCTTTCAACATTTCTTATAAGCAGGTCTAATGACAATACATTTCCTCAGTTTTTAGTTTTCTTTTTTTTTCTTTTTTTTTTTT
>NW_023249065.1:0-373 GCF_002007445.2 Ailuropoda melanoleuca | reverse complement strand
GCCCTGAGCCGAAGGCAGACGCCCAACCGCTGTGCCACCCAGGTGCCCCAAGTTTTTAGTTTTCTGAGAAAGTCTTTCTTCTTCACTTCTGAAGGATAATTTTTCAGGGTACAAAATCCCGGGTTGGTGTTTTCACTTTTCTTTCTCTCAAAATTTAAATATTTCACTCCACTCTCTTCTTGCTTTCATGCTTTCTGAAAAGCAGTCAGATGAAACTCTTACATTTGTTTCTATGTTAGTAAGGTGTTTATTTTTTTCTGGCTTCCTTCAGGATTTTTTTCTTTAACTCTGATTTTTTGTAGCTTGAAAATGATATGCCTGGGTGTAGCCTTCTTGACGTTTGTCCTGCTTCATATTCTCCAAGCTCCCTGAA
>NW_023249064.1:0-753 GCF_002007445.2 Ailuropoda melanoleuca | reverse complement strand
GGAGACTTTAAGCTTCATAAATGGTAGTTCATTGGTATCTTTCCAGTGTCTGGGGTGCTTGATAAGTATTCGCAATGAATGAATGAAAGAATGTGTGGTATTTAAGACAGACAGTTGGTATAGAACTGTATTTTCTTACAGAGACAATTAGATAACATGGAGAGAGATTTTTAACTATTAAAATAGGACAGCATTGCTAGGAAATAACTACTGGATATTTTGATAGACACTTACAGTCAAAAGACTACATTTAGCCTAATTAGAATGATTATCTCAATTATTTTAAAGGTAAAACCAACATACAGGTTTATTAGCCTTTTGAAACCCAGACAAATCCTTTCAGACACAAGGAGAGAAATGCTATTTCATTAACTTATGAAAAGTGTCAGACTTCCAACCAATTCTAATAGTGATACAGCTGAAAAGAAGAAAGTGTGTTTAATGTATTTTTCATCCTCCATTATGTTTTTATAAATGTCTAGAAGTATTTATAAATATTAGAATTTCTTAGAAATTATTAAAAATAACACATGGTTTGTTTAAAATCAATTACAAACATTCTCCAGTATTTGGAAATTTTGGCAAGAAATCAAAATTTAGGGGCAGCTGGGTGGCTCAGTCAGTCAAGCGTCTGCCTTCAGCTCAGGTCATGATCCCAGGAGATCCCAGGGTCCTGGGATGAGCCCTGCATCCGGCTCCCTGCTCAGCGGGAAGCCTGCTTTTCCCTCTCCCACTCCCCCTGCTTGTGTTCCC
>NW_023249063.1:0-2768 GCF_002007445.2 Ailuropoda melanoleuca | reverse complement strand
CCACCATCCAGGGCCCAGGCTATGATGCCCTCGGACCTCACCCCAAATAATGGCTCCTGATGTAGGGACCCCACTTCCGTGGTTTCACTCCCTGCCTCCCTACATCATTTATTCACTCAGTCATTCTTTCCCCCCGCCTCCTTCCTTCCCCTCCACCCCTTCAGTCCTCCCTCCCTCCCTCCCTCTTTCCCTCACTCCCATCCTCCCTCAGGCCTNCTCAGGCCCTCCCTCATTCAGCAGAGGATCTGGGGTCCCTGCTGTGTACTGAGCACTGGGGCTTCATCAGTGAGCACCCCCCAACCCACGTGGTCACATCCACTGTGGGTGGTGACAGGGGCCAGTCCTCAGGGTGAGCAGGGGTGATGAGCTCCAGGAACCTGCCCCTGAAAACAGAGACGAGTTGCACAAAGAAAAGAATGGAGAGACCCATGCTTAGCACTTCCTCTAGAAAAATCTAGTCCTGAAAGTAAGTATATCCTAGACTTAACGCAATGTGAGTTCTCATGGCAGGTACGCACTGATTCCTAGAACCAATGAAGAGTAAATCATCCAGTGTTGATGGGGGTTTGTGACACACCTTTTCTGACCAAAGGACAGCGGTTCAGCCAACATCTCCAGGGCCTCCGAGTCTTCCCAAGGCCTCTGCAATCCTCTGATTCTTCCATCGACCTCCTTGGGAAGCTCTGTCCTGTTGTCTTCCTTGTAGCTTGCCTCTTCTGGAACCCTTCCGTGGCCTTCCCACCAGGGCCGCCCTCACCGGGATTTCCCGTGACCCGTGGCTAGGTGCCCGCATCCTGTGCTGGGCCCCGCGAGCCCCGTGCTTTGTGCAAGGCCTGTGTGCTCACTCTGGGTCACTTGGCATCTCCCCTTGCAGCGGGCTGCATCTTCCTGCACTGGGTCTCCTCTGAGCAATCTGTGAGGCAGGACTGTGCCCATGTCATGGGCACTGAAGCGTGAGTCTAGAAGGTCCATATGACCCACTCCTAGTCCCAGCGTTTAGAGAATGGGCCGAGGTAGGTCTCCAAGCAGAGGAGGACTTGGGCCCAGGGGGCCTGAGGGAGGGCATGGCATAGTGAGCCTGCAGGAGAGTGAGCACCATGGCGGCCTGGTGCTCAGGCCTGCTGGGAGACCAGGTCCCACATGCACTGGCTCTGTCCCCAGGACTGGAGGCCATCAGGGTATCCACACTCCCAGGCTGCATGCTGGCAGTGACTTGCAGGGGGGAGGAACCGCTGGTGCAGGAGAGAGCCCTCCACAGGGAGGAGGGTGCAGGAACTCCCCCAGCAGCTAGAGGAACTCAGGGTGTCCACACTCCCAGGCTGCAGGCTGGCAGTTGTTGGCAGGGGAGGAGGCACCACTGGTACAGGAGAGAACCCTCCACAGGGAGGAGGGGGCAGGCGTTCCCCCAGCAGCAGGTGCAATGGGGAGGGCTGAGGGGGCATCAGCAGACAGCAGTGGCTGCAGCTGGGGTCTCCACACAGGCCCCTGCCTCAGGCCCAGCACGAGATTGGATGGCTGGCCCAGGACCCCTCCCTCAAGCCCCCACTCCCAATCCTTTGTACTCAGCTCAAGTGACAAGAAATGGCCAATAGCTTAGGTGGTGTTGTGTGCACAGGGACGTTTGTTTTTCTGGCCCATGCTGTAACACTGCTGGCATTTTAAAGATCTCAAGGCTTTGATTCAAAAACTGTAGGAAGATAGCTTTGTAGCTTTCTGTAAACCTGTCTCTGTGCCTTGNCTCTGTGCCTTGCAGCCCTCCCATCCCACCAGCTCTGCTCAGAATCCCTCCAGTCCACAGACCCACAGTCTTGGGTCCTCAGATGGCCCAGACGATGTGATCCAGGTGGGGCAGCAGGACACACTGAGGATTTCAGCAACCCCCCCTCCAGAAAGTGAGGGTACCACTGGGCGAGCTGTCTGAAAACAGGCAGGTCAGGGTTCCAGGAAGACACCAGAGGCACAGGAGGAACTGGGGAGCATCTGAAGGTCAGGTGGGGACAGTCAGAGCTTCCAGGCCCTATTCCCTAATGCTCCTCATCACTCAGCCTTTCTTCCAGTGAATCTGCTTGGTTTCTGTTTGCCCCAACTGTTACCTGTTGCCCTGGGCAGCAGAGACTCACATATGCCTTTAAATGTTTAGGGCATCGAATGCCCTCCAGTAGCCACCTCACTACAGTTGGTGGTAAGCAAGAAGTCACTGAGGTCTCCAAGGGTCTGGACTTGGTGTTTCCCTCTTCTCAGATGGGGACACCTGTGGAAGGTGCAGGTGGCCGGCTGGGGGGGGAGGGGCAGGCACCTGACACNTTTTTTTTTTTTTTTTTTTTTTTTTTTTTTTTTTTTTTGCCCCGGCCCCGGGGGGGGGGGTGTCCGGCATCTACACTGAACAGGTCTTCAAAGCTGCAGATTGGCTGGGATCATCTTCAGGCTGAGAAGGAAGATGAGGGGAGCAGAGGGGACTGAGGAGGCTCAGCTTAGACAGGAGAGGGCTGAGCCACTCCTTTGGGGGAAAAGTGGGTCAGGTCCAGGCTCATGGGGACAAACCTTAGGCCACTGTGTTACGTGAAATAAGCCAGTCCCTGAAGGACTGATACTGGAGGACCCCACTCGTGAGGGACGGAGAGCACTCCGATTCATAGAGATGGAAGGAGCTGCTGAGTGCTGGGCCTGGGGAGGCAGAATGGGGGTTATGGTCTCGTGGGTAGAGGTTCAGTTTGGGATGACAATGAAGTTGTGGTGATGGTTGGAGGTGGCAGGTGCAGAGCAGTGAA
>NW_023249061.1:551-790 GCF_002007445.2 Ailuropoda melanoleuca | reverse complement strand
GTTTCCCTATTCACGAAGGGTGATGATAGTGCTAAGACGGTCCCTGTACGTTGTTGTTTCTGTCGGACGTGCTTTGGGCCTTTTCGTTCCATTGCCGCCAGAAGTTTTGACAGCATATCCCCAGGGAGCAAGCATTTCATTGGAGCGGGTTTTGGCCGAATTGTCTTTCTCAGTGCTGTGTTCGTCGTGTTTCACTCACCGTACCAAAGCACCTTGATTCCTGTTCCACCTTCCATAAG
>NW_023249061.1:0-166 GCF_002007445.2 Ailuropoda melanoleuca | reverse complement strand
CGGACGTGTTTTGGGCCTTTTCGTTCCATTGCCGCCAGCACTTTTGACAGGATTTCCCCAGGGAGCAAGCATTTCCTTGGAAGCGCGTTTTGACTGAATTGTCTTTCTCTGTGCTGTGTTCATCGTGTTTCACTCACGGTACCAAAGCACCTTGATTCCTGTTCCA
>NW_023249060.1:0-712 GCF_002007445.2 Ailuropoda melanoleuca | reverse complement strand
GAAACGCTCCGCATCAGTAGTAAATATACACTATGGTAAGCTGAACTGCGCTAGGCTAAACAGGGTTTTTTGTTTTCTTTTTAAGATTTTATTTATTTGCAAGAGAGAGTGAGCGAGCGGGAACATGAGTGCGGGAGCAGAGGCAGAGGGAGAGGGAGAAGCAGACTCCCTGCTGAGATGAGAGCCCCATGCGGGGCTTGATCCCAAGACCCTGAGTTCATCACCTGAGCCAAAACCAAGACTCATGCTTAATGGACTGAGCCACCCAGGAGCTGCTAAGCTAAATAGTTTCTGAAAAACGTTCATCTCAGCAGACTGACATTCACCTTCTAAAAGAAATATTTACCTTCAGTGAAAAGGTATCTCTGGTTATGTATTGCAATCCCTTTCAATGTTTGTTACTTTAAGAATAAATGACATAATGTGGTTATGACAACTCTGATGAAAATACTTCCACCACTATCTAAAATTGTCAATAACTGTAAGCATTATAAGCAGTGAATATGTTCCAAAATTACACATACTGTCTCGTGTTTTCAGAATATTCACCACCTGGGTCTACCGAAGAGATGTGAATGACAAAATTACTGCTGAATCTGTCAAGTTGAAGATACCGTATTAATAATATTTCTTAACACACTCTATTTTACAATTATTAGTAAATAATTGTACTCACTATGGGCTAACTCTTGGGCTAGATGTGGGGTTTATG
>NW_023249059.1:0-6190 GCF_002007445.2 Ailuropoda melanoleuca | reverse complement strand
TTTTTTTTTTTTTCCAAGAGGCTGAGCTGTCATTTGCCTGGAATGGTTCAAGACAGTTCTGCCTGGAGGCAGGACTACGGACTCATTAACCTCCTAGCCCTGAAACTCTGTCAATCTCAATTCTCTCCACGGTTTCGATCAGATACAGCTGCCTCCAGTTTCATTCTGGTTGGTTTCGTGGGGCTGTGTGCTCTTGCAATTTTCTGTATTTCAGGGGAAAGAAGCATCTTCAATATGTGTCTGTAGCTATGCATGAGGCAGTGTGCATGGTGTATCTTTCCTTACCGAAAGGCTCAGCATAAAATATATTAATAGATGAGTGCACTGGTATATAGAAAAGCACCATGTGCCAAATATAGACGATTCTTATTATTTCTCTTTGCATATAGATGAATATACAGCTGTGGTGCTCTCAGGAGGCCTAGGAGTCGACTTGGTCCAAAGGAATGACTGTGCTATTTTTGCTCTTTCCCTCACATTATTTCTCAAGGCTTGAGGGAATTTAAATGTGACTTACTTGGCAATGACAAGTCTCTGTCCCCTCGGTGCCTCCCGAATGAGATCATTTACACAAGTCACTTCACCATAGCTCATTCTGTTTCTTCATACAGAAACAATACCACTTAGATGGAATCTAGATTTCAAGAAAGGACAGGTTCCCCCCCCCGCCCCCCCCAAAATGGCTACTTTGAAGCATGTTACTATTCAATTCACAGTACTGGTGTGATAATTCATTAAAATATATGTTTTCTAGAGGAGACAAGGGTCATTCAATAGAATCTTAGTATTACTAATGAAGGAACTGAGGCTCTGAGAAGTTAAGTGGCTTGGATCGGCTCTCCCAGTGAACTGATGACATTAGGGGGACTGGGACCCAGCTCTTTGGTGTTCTGGCCCAGAACGCAGACATCACTGCCTTACTCAGGACCTTTGCACTCCTGAATGAAATTGATTTTAGCAAAAGCAATAAAATCTCTCCTCCTGAAATGTTACTGCAATTTTATCATGAAGTAGAATTTTGGAACAAATAAATATTTATTGATACACATATCTGCTATTCTTTATGATTCTTAAAGAATTCTGTTATTTGTGAAACAGTGAAATTTATTCCTTATGGAAACCTATTAAAATGGAGACAAGCAGTAGTCAAGCCAAGCTTAAAATACATAGTGAGTACAAATTTGAAGAAAGTGACCATTCAGTTATTCTACTCTATAGAAGGAATAATAAAGGCCTTGGGGAGAAGTAGGGAAATGGTTAGAAGCCATTGCACTTTACAGAGTGGGCACTTAATGAATATTTTTAAATTCTATAAATGAATTCACTTAAAGGAATTTCTAAGTTTGTAAGCCGTTTTACAAGTGCTTTGAGAGATTCTGTGCTTTCTTAATGTACGTATATGTATTTATGGCAGAATATGTTTAAATGGAAATCAAGACAACTTTGAGCAAATTTAATCTAAATAACCAAAATTTCCTTGATCTCTCTTTTGGATTTGAGGAAATTCTGCAGTGGTTATATTGAGATTGAATCGTGGCCATTGTCATGGTATGGTGCCATCAGTACTACCCGCTACCACTATTTAACGTACAACATTTATAGGGAGGTGAATCAATATTTCTAATGAGAGAGTAGAGGAAAAAAATTAAATGATCTATTTCTCACTTAGGTAAACTAAAAAAAAAATAGTTTACTGGATTGCTCATTCATTCTTTCAACAAATATTTGTATGTCTTGCCTAATACGATAGGCAGTATGGAAGAATGAAGGCTCTGGACACAGAGTACCTAGGTTAGTATTCTGGTTTTCTATTTATTAGATATGTGATCTTGGAGAATTTGTTCCTCAGTTTCCTCATTTGTAAGATGGAGGTAATAATTGCTACCGATTGTTGTTCTAGGTTAAGTGACTGATATCGATAGAGCATTTAGCAGAGCATATAGTAAGGACAGATTAGTGCCAGCTGCTGTGATGGTATTCTGCATTATGGACTACAGATGAAGGGTAAATATAATAGATATGGTTCTGTCCTCATGGAGAAAAAGGTGAGTAGGGAGGAAGTAGTCATTAAATAGCTAATTGAACAGCTTTATAACTTTACACTTACGTGAAGTGCTAAGGGCAATATAGTGTGAATAACACAGATGTACTATCTCTCTGAATATGTGTTCACGTGTCATTTTCTTCTATTGCAACGAAGTAAAACCACACTTCACTTTGATATTCCACACCCTGGTGACTGCGTCTCCACATCTTTGATATTTCTAGGGTAAATCATACCCTTTCAAGGGAGCAGTGGGTGGAATTTCACATCAGGAACATTGTGTTGGACAGACATCCTTGAAATAATGTGTTTTTCCATTTTTCTTCTCATTTCTTTATGACCACTTAGAGTTTTAAGAAAGCATTCCTAATTTCGTGTTGCTACATTCCTTAAAGCAAAACTCTGTGATGCTCCAGAGACCTCTGTCCTCATAAAGACAAGTACTTCTGGGGAGAAATGAAAAGACCAACTGCCAGTGTTTGTTGAAGAGGAGCTCAGTAGTTCCTCACATTGTGCAACAGATGGCATTGACAGCCTGATGGCGGAGAAGGAGGAAGCATACATTCCCGTTCACCCAACCACTGCTCGCTCACTCCGCGACACCGTGGCAGAATTGCATGTTCCTTTTTTTTTTTTTCTTCTCATCCCACTGCTCAGCCTTCTAGAAGTGAGCTGACTTGGATAATCTGCAAAACTATTAACCAGATATCCCTTAAGTGCACTTGGCATTTTGGCCCCTACTCAGATATCAAAGATGTTTGAGGCAGATTTTAAATTCCTATTTAAATGAATGTCAGCTTGTTCCACAGACAGCTCATCTACACAAGGATTTTAAAAAGAAAAGAAAGCTGTCAAAGCATCTTCAAGAAGTCAAGCTTATTTCTCTGATTTTCTTTTCTTAAAAAATAAAACAGTATTCTCACTAATTAGGATTCCCCAAATCAAGACTGGACAAAGAGTGAGCCCAAAGTCCCAGAGTTACTAAAGTTATTCATGTTACCTTCAACATTTGTATTCATGCCTTATCTTATTTCTTACACAAGATACAGGGGTGGTCTCTTCCAAGATATGGGGGTGGTCAAAATATTTTGTTGCCTTCTTTTTTTCTTCTTGTAACACGGATGTTCCTTATGATAGGTGAATAGGAAACTTTGGACTCATCGTCTCAAGTGGAAGACACTGATAACAATATCTCAGGCAGCCTGCAACGCAGGGAGGTGCAGTCCAGGACTGCCGGGCTTATAGAGTGAAGTGTTAAAGCGATTCCGTGGTGTGGTGCTTGAGCGCACTAAAAATAGGTAACCCTGAACTATCCTGCAGTTGAAGGACAAGATAAAAATAGGAAATAAACTTGAAAAATAATTGTATAAATAGAGTACCGGGATTAACAACTCAACCCACAGGATCGAATTCACTAATAAGATTTGTTATTTTTATTGAATGCAAAAGATCGCGTGCCATTTAGATCTTTAAGGGAAATGTTGGTTATAGAAGTGTATTCTGAATTTGAAATGACTGGCATTCAAGCAGTGATAACTTACACTATTATTTGGAATAAGGTTTCTTTAAGTTTTTTAGCCAGGATGTCTCTTTATATCATTTAAGGATACTCTTCCCACTTTTATAGAAACAAATATACAAAAAAAGAAAGAAAGAACCTTGGATATTCTCTCTCAGATGGATAGATAGAACTGATCTTGCAGAGGTCGCTCAAACCCAGCAGGATTTGGAGTGCTGCAGCTTTGCTCTTGTATTGTTTCCAGTAAATAGTCAGGACGGGGAAGAGCCAAAGACACGGATGCATTCAGTAGCTACGACAGAGATGATATCAAACAGTTTAACATTCTTCATATCTCCTTAAAAGACAGTACTTAAAATTTAAAAATTCTGTTTTAGAAAAATCTATCCTGGATTATTCACTCTTGGCCCATAGTTCAGCCCTCTCCTGGTTTTGCCTTCTGTGTTGCCACCAAACATACTATCAGTTCTTAGCCCTGCCTCTCTTTCCTCCCTGTTCTGTTCCCATGCCCCAGCCATGACTCTAGGGCCAGAACTCTATCAGTTCACACTTGGATTTTGGCAAAGGATCCTTAACTTGTGAATTTCTGCTTTTGTCCGCTTCTGGCAGGTTAACGTAAATGTATAATTGTGTCATCTTTCTCCTTAAAAACTTCAGGGGATTACTTAGAGAATGAACTTTAAAATCTTAGCCTGGAATTCCAGATTTTCTAAACCTGCTACTCATTTTTAAATGTAATTAAGCATACTTTGTTTTCATTTAATGGTTTTATTAATTAATTTTAACCCCAGGGTCCACCTTCCAATTCATAGCTAGAATAATAAAATATTACCAATAATTTACCATGTGTTCCTTGCTACCCTAATCCCTTCTTCCTCCTCTTGGTGATAAACATTGTTCTAATTTTGGTGTTTTTCATGCCTTTCTTTTTAAAAGTTTTAACACTATATATGTACATATAAATGATAGATATTTGGGGCGCCGGGGTGGCTCAGCCCATTGAGCGTCCCGCTCTTGACCTCACCTCAGGTCTTAATCTCAGGGTTGTGAGTTGAAGTCCCATATTGGGCTCCATGCTGGGCATGGAGTCTACTTAAAAACAAGTAATAAATAAATAAATCATCTTTAACTTTATCAAAAGGTTATCATGCTATATATAGCTTTCTATGGCTTGCTTCAATTTTTTTTTCCTTAACATTTGGCTTCTAAGACTTATTTGTGTTATTGCATGTAGTTATAGTTAATTAATTTTCACTTTTGTATGATACTTTATTGGGCAAATGTATCACAATTGGCTTTGGGGTTGTTACTTTTTTTTTTTTAAATGACCCAAGTGTGCAAAGTGTATTGCAGACATTCTTGAACATGTCTCCTGGAAAGCATTCCTGCTCTGGTTTCTCTTGGGTGTATGCCTGACAGTGAAATTGTTGAGTTTTAGGCTGTACCAGTGAGGATCCGGGCAGGAACAAGATCAAATTGTGTAACTGAGGGGAGTTTAGGAGAGGACCTGTTACAGGATGATGAAGCACTCTAGGACCAGCAAGGGCAGGGAGCCGTAACCATCTCTATCCCTGACGAGGCAATGGGAGAAAGTGGTTATTCGAGCCTGAAGGGGGCGGCTGCAGCTGCAGGATGGGATTACCCGACAGGGGTCTCTAGCTTTTTCAGCCCAACAACAGCCTGGCAGAGAGGGAGCTGATGTCACTAAAAACCCTGACCTCACTCTCTACCCTTCTCTCCAGTGTTTTGCCAGGACCTCTCATTGCCTGAACCCGGGGAGAAGCCAGAATGCAGGAGGACCCACTGATGAAGTCTACAAAGGTCAGCTTCTAAGAATACAGGGCAGGGTGGAGAAGGTGGGGCCCTGGATCTAGAGAAGTGAAAGGATATATGCAAATGTTAAACATTACACAATTCCATCAAATTTTCTGAAGTGTTGTACTAATTTACACTCCCAATGGCAGTATAGAAGAGATTCTGTTGATCATATCCTTTCCAAAACTTAGTATTGTTAAACTTCTGAATTTTTGTCAGTAGGTTCAAATGGAATCTCTTTGTGGTTTTGAGGTGTATTCCCTTGATTGCTGATGATGCTGAGCTATTCTTCATGTTTATTGACCAGACACATCAACCCTTCTGTAAAAGTCCCCTTCATGTATTGTGGAACTTAACAAGTTTAATCTAAAATTTAAATAGAAAAGCAAAGAATCAAGAATTGCCAAGATATTTCTGAAGGAGAAGAAAAAGGAGTGACTTCTTTTCTATATATGAAGGCTTGTTCTAAAGTTATAGTAGTGAAGAGAGTGTGATATTGGTGCAGGAATACTCATCTTGGCCGATAGAAGAGAAAAAAATGAGCCCCAAAAGAGAGGGATCTTCAAAAATGGTAAAGATGATGTGTCAGGTCCCTGGAGAAAGGCGTGGTTATTTAGCAAATAGAATTGAAAATATGAACTCTTCATATAGAAGACAAAAGAGAAAATAGATTGCTGTCTCACACCATACAAAAAAATCAACTTCAAATGCATGCAGACTTTAATAACTTTACTGTTTTCAGAAAAAATTTCACAGAATACCCTTTCCTGACTTTAAGTGGGGAAGGATTTCTTAAATATTATACAAAAAAA
>NW_023249058.1:1408-5872 GCF_002007445.2 Ailuropoda melanoleuca | reverse complement strand
TGGACGCTATTCTTTAATACCAATAAGAAGGGCGCTGGGTCCGTGAAATTCTTGAACTTTTTCATTTATACACCCTTATTTAAGTGAGGTGATGTTCGTTGATAGTTCCGTGGATTGTGTGGTGTCTCAGAGACCACTATGTGGCACTCTCGTCAAGCGTCCAGGAACAGTTTCCCTCATGTTTCCCTATTCACGAAGGGTGATGATAGTGCTAAGACGGTCCCAGTACGGTGTTGTTTCTGACGGACGTGTTTTGGGCCTTTTCGTTCCATTGCCGCCAGCATTTTTGACAGTATTTCCCCAGGAAGCAAACATTTCGTTGGAACCGGGTGTTGTCCGAATTGTCTTTCTCAGTGCTGTGGTCACGGTACCAAAGCACCTTGATTCCTGTTCCAACTTCCATATTGCCGTCGTGACTTCAAGCGTTTCCCCTCACAGTTTGTTTTGGTTCTAATGGCTCGATCCTTCCTAGGCCCCTACACCCAATGTGGAATCGGGATCCCCAGTGAAAAGGCTGCTATTCGCAGAAGGTGTTTTCCTGAACGCTCTGCTTTATTAGCAATGAGAAGTGTGCAGAGTCCTCGAAAATACTGAAGGTTTTCATTCATGCTCCCTTACTCACGAGAGATGATGATGGTTTGTATTTCCCTGGACTGTGTGGTGTCTCACAGAGCACTATGTGGCACTCTCGTCAGGCTTCCGCGACCACTTTCCCTCATGTTTCCCTATTCACGAAGGGTGATGATAGTGCTAAGACGGTCCCTGAACGCTGTTGTTTCTGACAAACGTGTTTGGGCCTTTTCGTTCCATATCCGCCAGCAGTTTTGACAGGATTTCCGCAGGGAGCAAACATTTCGTTGGAAGCGGGTTTTGGCTGAATTGTCTTTCTCAGTGCTGTGTTCGTCATGTTTCACTCACGGTACGAAAGCACCTTGATTCCTGTTCCACCTTCCATAAGTCCGTCGTGACTTCAAGGGCTTTCCCCTCACAATTTGTTTCATGGCTCTAAGGGCTGGATACTCCACAGGCCCCTACACCCAATGAGGAATTGGGTTCCTCAGTGAAAAGGCTGCTGTTCGCTGGCGGTGTTTTCCTGGATGCTCTGCTTTATTATCAATGAGAAGGGCGTTGATTCCTCGAAAATCCGGAAGGTTTTCATTAATGCTCCCTTACTCACGAGAGATGATGATCGTTGATACTTCCCTGGACTGTGTGGGGTCTCAGAGACCACTATGTGGCACTCTCGTCAGGCTTCAGTGTCCACTTTCCCTCATGATTCCCTATTGACGAAGGGTGATGATAGTGCTAGGATGGTCCCTGTACGGTGTTGTTTCTGAAGGACGTGTTTTGGGCCTTTTTGTTTCATTGCCGCCAGCAGTTTTGACAGGATTTCCCCAGGGAGCAAGCATTTCGTTGGAAGCGGGTTTTGGCCGAATTGTCTTTCTCAGTGCTGTGTTCGTCGTGTTTCACTCACGGTACCAAAGCACCTTGATTCCTGTTCCACCTTCCATAAGTCCGTCGTGACTTCAAGGGCTTTCCCCTCACAATTTGTTTCATGGCTCTAAGGGCTGGATACTCCACAGGCCCCTACACCCAATGAGGAATTGGGTTCCTCAGTGAAAAGGCTGCTGTTCGCTGGCGGTGTTTTCCTGGATGCTCTGCTTTATTATCAATGAGAAGGGCGTTGATTCCTCGAAAATCCGGAAGGTTTTCATTAATGCTCCCTTACTCACGAGAGATGATGATCGTTGATATTTCCCTGGACTGTGTGGTGTCTCAGAGACCACTATGGGGCACTCTCGTCAGGCTTCCGCGACCACTTTCCCTCATGTTTCCCTATTCACGAAGGGTGATGATAGTGCTAAGACGGTCCCTGTACGGTGTTGTTTCTGACGGACGTGTTTTGGGCCTTTTCGTTCCATTGCCGCCAGCAGTTTTGACAGGATTTCCCCAGGGAGCAAGCATTTCGTTGGAAGCGGGTTTTGGCCGAATTGTGTTTCTCAGTGCTGTGTTCGTCGTGTTTCACTCACGGTACCAAAGCCCCTTGATTCCTGTTCCACCTTCCATAAGGCCGTCGTGACTTCAAGGGCTTTCCCCTCACACTTTGTTTCTTGGTTCTAAGGGCTGGATCCTCCCCAGGCCCCTACACCCAATGTGGAATCGGGGTCCCCAGTGAAAAGGCTGCTGTTCGCTGGAGGTGTTTCCCTGGACGCTCTGCTTTATTACCAATGAGAAGGGCGCTGAGTCCTCGAAAATCCTGAACCTTTTCATTCATGCTCCCTTACTCACGAGAGATGATGATCGTTGATACTTCCCTGGACTGTGTGGGGTCTCAGAGACCACTATGTGGCACTCTCGTCAGGCTTCAGTGTCCACTTTCCCTCATGATTCCCTATTGACGAAGGGTGATGATAGTGCTAGGATGGTCCCTGTACGGTGTTGTTTCTGAAGGACGTGTTTTGGGCCTTTTTGTTTCATTGCCGCCAGCAGTTTTGACAGGATTTCCCCAGGAAGCAAACATTTCGTTGGAAGCGGATTTTGGCCAAATTGTCTTTCTCAGTGCTGTGTTTGTCGTGTTTCACTCACGGTACCAAAGCACCTTTATTCCTGTTCCACCTTCCATAAGGCCGTCGTGACTTCAAGGGCTTTCCCCTCACACTTTGTTTCTTGGTTCTAAGGGCTGGATCCTCCCCAGGCCCCTAGAACCAATGTGGAATAGGTGACCCAATAAAAAGCTGTTGTTCACTGGAGGAGTTTTCCTATGGACGCTCTGCTTTATTACCAATGAGAAGGGCGCTGAGTCCTCGAAAATCCTGAACCTTTTCATTCATGCTCCCTTACTCACGAGAGATGATGATCGTTGATATTTCCCTGGACTGTGTGGGGTCTCAGAGACCACTATGTGGCACTCTCGTCAGGCTTCTGCGATTACTTTCCCTCNCTTCCGCGACCTCTTTCCCTCATGTTTCCCTATTCACGAAGGGTGATGATAGTGCTAAGATTGTCCCTGTACGGTGTTGTTTATGACGGACGTGTTTTGGGCCTTTTCGTTCCATTGTCGCCATTAGTTTTGACAGGATATCCCCAGGACCCAATGTGGAATCAGGGTCCCCAGTGAAAAGGCTGCTGTTCGCTGGAGGTGTTTTCCTGGACGCTCTGCTTTATTACCAATGAGAAGGGCGCTGAGTCCTCGAAAATCCTGAACCTTTTCATTCATGCTCCCTTACTCACGAGAGATGATGATCGTTGATATTTCCCTGGACTGTGTGGTGTCTCAGAGACCACTATGGGGCACTCTCGTCAGGCTTCCGCGACCACTTTCCCTCATGTTTCCCTATTCACGAAGGGTGATGATAGTGCTAAGACGGTCCCTGTACGGTGTTGTTTCTGACGGACGTGTTTTGGGCCTTTTCGTTCCATTGCCGCCAGCAGTTTTGACAGGATTTCCCCAGGGAGCAAGCATTTCGTTGGAAGCGGGTTTTGGCCGAATTGTGTTTCTCAGTGCTGTGTTCGTCGTGTTTCACTCAGGGTACCAAAGCTCCTTGATTCCTGTTCCACCTTCCATAGGCCGTCCTGACTTCAAGGGCTTTCCCTCCACACTTTGTTTCTTGGTACTAAGGGCTGGATCCTCCCCAGGCCCCTACACACAATGTGGATTCGGGTTCCACAGTGAAAAGGCTGCTGTTCGTGGGAGGTGTTTTCCTGTATGCTCTGCTTTATTACCAATGAGAAGGGCGCTGAGTCCTCGAAAATCCTGAACCTTTTCATTCATGCTCCCTTACTCACGAGAGATGATGATCGTTGATATTTCCCTGGACTGTGTGGTGTCTCAGAGACCACTATGGGGCACTCTCGTCAGGCTTCCGCGACCACTTTCCCTCATGTTTCCCTATTCACGAAGGGTGATGATAGTGCTAAGACGGTCCCTGTACGGTGTTGTTTCTGACGGACGTGTTTTGGGCCTTTTCGTTCCATTGCCGCCAGCAGTTTTGACAGGATTTCCCCAGGGAGCAAGCATTTCGTTGGAAGCGGGTTTTGGCCGAATTGTGTTTCTCAGTGCTGTGTTCGTCGTGTTTCACTCACGGTACCAAAGCCCCTTGATTCCTGTTCCACCTTCCATAAGGCCGTCGTGACTTCAAGGGCTTTCCCCTCACACTTTGTTTCTTGGTTCTAAGGGCTGGATCCTCCCCAGGCCCCTACACCCAATGTGGAATCGGGGTCCCCAGTGAAAAGGCTGCTGTTCGCTGGAGGTGTTTCCCTGGACGCTCTGCTTTATTACCAATGAGAAGGGCGCTGAGTCCTCGAAAATCCTGAAACTTTTCATTAATGCTCCCTTACTCACGAGAGATTATGATCGTTGATATTTCCATGGACTGTGTGGGGTCTTAGAGACCACTATGTGGCACTCTCTTCACTCTTCCGTGACCACTTTCCCTCATGTTTCCTTATTCATGAAGGGTGATA
>NW_023249058.1:0-1400 GCF_002007445.2 Ailuropoda melanoleuca | reverse complement strand
GGTCCCTGTACGGTGTTGATTCTGACGGACGTGTTTTGGGCCTTTTCGTTCCATTGCCGCCAGCAGTTTTATCAGGATTTCCCCAGGGAGCAAGCATTTCGTTGGAAGCGGGTTTTGGCCGAATTGTCTTTCTCAGTGCTGTGTTCGTCGTGTTTCACTCACGGTACCAAAGCCCCTTGATTCCTGTTCCACCTTCCATAAGGCCGTCGTGACTTCAAGGGCTTTCCCCTCACACTTTGTTTCTTGGTTCTAAGGGCTGGATCCTCCCCAGGCCCCTACACCCAATTGGAATCGGGGTCCCCAGTGAAAAGGATGCTGTTCGCTGGTGGTGTTTTCCTGGACGCTCTGCTTTATTACCAATGAGAGGGCGCTGAGTCCTTGAAAATCCGGAACCTTTTCATTCATGCTCCCTTACTCACGAATGATGATGATTGTTGATATTTCCCTGGACTGTGAGGGGGGTCAGAGACCACTATGTGGCACTCTCGTCAGCTTTCCATGACCACTTTCCCTCATGTTTCCCTATACATGAACGTTGATGATAGGGCTAAGACGGTCCCCCTACGGTGTTGTTTCTGACTGACGTGTTTTGGGCTCTTTCGTTCCATTGCCACCAGCGGTTTTGACAGGATTTCCCCAGGAAACAAACATTTCGTTGGAAGCGGGTTTTGGCTGAATTTTCTTTCTCCGTGCTGTGTTCGTCGTGTTCCATTCACGGTACCAAAGCACCTTGATTCCTGTTCCACCTTCCATAAGGCCATCGTGAATCCAAGGGCTTTCCCCTCACACTTTGTTTCTTGGNCTCACACTGTGTTTCTTGGTTCTAAGGGCTGGATCCTCCCCAGGCCCCTACACCCAATGTGGAATCGTGGTCCCCAGTGAAAAAGCTGCTGTTCAATGGAGGTGTTTACCTGGATGCTCTGCTTTATTACCAATGAGAAGGGCGCTGAGTCCTCGAAAATCCTGAAAGTTTTCATCCATGCTCCCTTACTCACGAGAGATGATGATCGTTGGTATTTCCCTGGACTGTGTTGGGTCTCAGAGATAACTATGTGGCACTCTCATCAGGGTTCCGTGACCACTTTCCCGCATGTTTCCCTATTCACGAAGGATGATGATAGTTCTAAGATGGACCCTGTACGGTGTTGTTTCTGACGGACGTGTTTTGGGCCTTTTCGTTCCATTGCCGCCAGCAGTTTTGACAGGATTTCCCAAGGAAGCAAACATTTCGTTTGAAANCCGTCGTGAGTTCAAGGGCTTTCCCCTCACACTTTGTTTCTTGGTTCTAAGGGCTGGATCCTCCCCAGGCCCCTGCACCCAATGTGGTAACGGGTTCCCCAGGGAAAAGGCTGCTGTTCGCTGGAGGTGTTTTCCTGGACGCTCTGCTTTATTACCAATGA
>NW_023249057.1:7881-33026 GCF_002007445.2 Ailuropoda melanoleuca | reverse complement strand
TGTCCACAATAGCTAAATCATGGAAGGAACCGAGATGCCCTTCAACAGATGACTGGATTAAGAAGTTGTCCTTTGTTTTTCTAACACTGCCAGCTGCCTCCGGTTCAAGCGCGTGCTCCCAAGCTCTCTGCTTCAGTGTGGTTTGCGCTCACTCCAAAGCGCTGCTTTTCAGTCTAGTTGCACGCACATTCCCCGGCTCATGGTCTCAGTCTGCTCTGTCACTGGTGCCGGTCCGTGAGTCCGACCCGGTCCCCAGTGCAGGTGGCTACTGCTTCCTGGCGACCGAGCACAGCGGCTCCCTCCCCCTTCCATTTATCTTCCAATATCTGTGCGTGAATTCAGGGCTCCCCGCTTCATACCTCAAAACTCAGCACTGGAGTTGTTCATTTGTAGAGATCCAGATGTATCTTCCTGTGTCTCAGGCTGATTCCGTGGATGTTCAGGATGGTCTGGTACCTATCCAGCTCAACTCAGGGGACCAGCTGAAAAAGGGGACCCCAACTCCTCCACCATCTTAACTCCTAGAAAGAATGTTTTTATGCAGAGCCAGTCTGTGTGATGGCTGTTGTTAATCCCAGCAGGAAGAGCACATGTGGGGAAAGATTGTCCTGTTCAAGTAGGAGCCACAGAAAATATTAATAGTAGGAAAGCGGTAAAAACAATGAAAAGAAAGACATAAATACAATGTTAGAAGTTTGGATTTAATAGAGAGCTGGAAACTATAGATCTGGTTGGGAGTGTTTGTGTGTGTGTGTGTGTGTGTGTGTGTGTGTGTCTTTTTGGAAGTGTCATTTTCGAGAGAGAACTCAGATGTTAGTTATGTGGGGCAATGTACTAGTCAGGAAGAATATGATTTAGGGCTGTATCGTATTTCAAGGAAGGGCAGCACTCTCTCATGGATGCTGGGTGAAACTGAGTGAGAGGTGAGAGTATCGTGTTACAGTTACCAATTTTACTGACCAGGAGGATGGACCAAGGAGTATGGCAAGAGGCTGGCCCTGGATACGCAGTATTTGCAAACCATAAGAACCTACTAGATAGAGGTAGTATGGACAAGGTGCTAAGTCTGTATATGACTTCATGTCTGCTGAATTGAATTGAGGGCTAAGTTGATGATCTCCAAATATGTGAAACCAATGATTTCAGTTGGAATTCCTTAGATTTATTCCAAACTTTTATGTAATTATCCTAGATCAAATTCTTAGAGGCTGCTTTGTCAATCCCCTTGTTTTTGGACATAGTTAGGATTTTCTTTGTTTTCAAACTAAAATACAAAGGAAATCATTTATCTTCTCTGTAGGTCTTCCTATACTAATAACATGTTCACAATGCCCATTATTCCTTATGTAAAGTCAATATTTGTTGAAATTTTAAAAATATAATGAGATAATTGGAAAAATAGACAAAGAGGTCAATAATGATGCCTGATGTCCATTGATCTTTGTGATCATTTCTATGGGTGATCAATAAATATTAGCAATGCTCTAGGTGCTGTGTTCTCAGTGCTGGTCATAGACATGGGTCACAACTGGAAAGGCTAATGCCCATTTTTAGTCACAGAGGGTGTCTTCTTTTGGACATCTGGAGATCTATTATCTTTTATTTCCACTAAAAGCCAAGCAAAGGAAATGGGCCAAACCAGGGGGCAGGAATTACAATTAGTTGTAAAATTGTTATCTGGGAACTATTGGAATAGGTACAGGGATGTTTTGGAATCTTTCCTGGCATCTAAAAGGTTAGTCTGGGGACATTTTGGTCCCAGATTATGTTTGGATTTTAGGAGGACATGCTTTAGACAGAGCTTTCATATTTAATGGTCCCGGTACTTCCAGCACCGCCCATCACTATGTATTTGGGAGGAGCGGAAAGACACTGGCAGAGGCTAATCTTATCACAAAGAGAAGAACTGGCTCAAATACTCCTTTATTAGCCATGCACTGGAGACTTAACTCTTTTGGAGGTAGGGTGCTGCAGGAGAAAGAATATGGTCTTTGAAGAAGCAAAGAACCAAGTTGAAATTTGGCTTTTTTACTGGAAATATGAGCTTGGGAGAGTTGCCTAACCTCTCAGTATGTAAAGCAGAATAATAATACTTCTGTCATTGGTTGTTATGGGGGATAAATGAAATAACATCTGCCCATTACTTGCATCTCAACAAATTCTGATTCTCTTTCACCCCTCTGTCCATGTAGCCCTAAATCTTGCATATGTACCTGGTACCATTTTTTCCAGATACCATTTTTCTCTGCCTCTGGCCTCTGCACATGTTCCCCAATACCTCTAGAGTTCAATCCTTGGACCCTGTTATATTAGTTTGTGTTAGTCACACAGAATAACAATAAGAGGATAGTTTTTATAACCATACTAACATGAGACAAAGTTTTAGTTTCTTTCCAGGAATTTTTGCTTGCTGACAAATTTGAATGTAAATCAAAGCCAAGGGAGTTCTATCTTCCCACCCACTCCCCTGATCTAATATTCCTGATTTGAGGCTAGATCATTCTGGGAAGGATTTGGTTCCAACCAAAAGAAATGGCAAGCCTGTTTATAAAGGACATTTAGGTAAAAAGAAACCATAACCTTTTCTAGTGGGATATTGTTTTCCTCCTACCTTTTCATTTTGACAAATATAAAAACCCAGAGGAAGTTGTAAGATAGGAGCATTAACATTTTATCTTTCAGTGAGATTGAAGATTGAGTAGTTGTTAATATTTTGGCACATCTCCTTGTTCTGTCCAGTGTGTGTATGTGTGTGTGTGTGTGTGTGTGTGTGTGAGAGAGAGAGAGAGAGAGAGAGAGAGAAATGGTCATATTCAAAGTTTACTAATTATTCAATTTTTTATAATAATACATTTCTCCCTGATCCAGGTGCAATCCAGGGCTCTGTATTGCATCATATTGTTATGTCTCTTTATTCTCCTTCAGTCTTCAACATTCTTCCTGACATTGACAGTTTTGAACAGCACAGGTCAATTGATTTATAGAAAGTCAACTTTCTGGTGAAAACTGTTTTGTAGACTGATCATTTTTTGATTTCAAGTTTGTATTTAAATTCTAGTTAGCACTTATGGTAAAATTGGTTTCAGGTGTAGCATTTAGTGATTCATCACTTACATACAACACCCAGTGCTCATCACAAGTGCTCTCCTCAAAGCCCATCATCCATTCAGCAGATCCACCACCCACCTTCCTCCAGCAACCCTCAGTCTCTTTAAGAGAGAGTTTCTTATGGTTTTAAGAGTCTCTTATGATTTAACTCTCTCTCTGTGTTCATCTGATTTTATTTTTCCTTCCTTTCCCCTACGTTCATCTGTTTTGCTTGTTAAGTCCCACATATGAGTGAAATCATATGGTGTTTATCTTTCTGTGACTGACCGGTTTCACTTAGCATAATACTGTCCAGTTCCATCCACATCACTGCAAATGACAAAATTTCATTCTTTTTGATGTCTGAGTAATATTCCATTGTGGTTATTTATACACACACACATCATATATTTTTTATCCATTCATCAGTTGATGGACATTTGGGCTTTTCCCATAATTTGGCTATTGTTAATGCTGCTATAAACATCAGGGTGCATGTTCCTGTTTGAGTAAGTATTTTTGTATCCTTTGGTAAATATCTAGTAGTACAATTGCTGGATTGAAGGGTAGTTCTATTTTTAACTTTCTGAGGTACCTCCACACTGTTCTCCAGAGTGGCTGCACCAGTTTGCATTCATACCAACAGTGTAGGAGGGTTCTCCTTTCTCCAAATCCTCACCAACACCTGATGTTTTTGGTGGTGTTCATTTTAGCCATTCTGACAGCTGTGAGGTGGTATATCATCGAGGTTTTGATTTGTATTTCCCTGGTGATGAATGATGTTGGGCATTTTCTCATGTGTCTGTTGGCCATATGGATGTCTTCTTTGGAAAAATGTCTGTTCATGTTTTCTGCCCATTTATTGATTGGATTATTTATTCTAGAGATGTTGAGTTTGATCCGTTTTTTATAGATTTTGAATAGTAACCCTTTTTCAAATATGTCCTTTGCAAATACCTTCTCCCATTCCATAGGTTGTCTTTTAGTTTTGTTGATTGTTTCCTTTGCTGTGCAGAAGCTTTTTATCTTGATGAAATCCCAGTAGTTCATTTTTGCTTTTTTCCCTTGCCTCTGGAGATGTGTCTGTAAGAAGTTGCTATGCCTGAGGTCAAATAGGTTACTGCCTGTGTTCTTCTCTAGGATTTGGATGGTTTTCTGTCTCACATTTGGTCTTTCATCCATTTTGACTTGATTTTTGAGTATGGATATGAAAGTGGTCCAGTTTCGTTTTGCATGTTGTTGTCCAGGATTCCCAAAACCATTTATTGAAGGGACTGTCTTTTTTCCATTGTATATTCTTTCTTGCTTTGTTGAAGATTATTTGACCATACAGTTGTGGGTCCATTTCTGGGTTCTCAATTCTCTTCCACTGCTCTATTTGTCTATTGTTGTGCCAGGACCATACTCTCTTTGTGACTATGGCCTTGTAATATAGGTTGAGGCCCAGAATTGTGATGCCTCTAGCTTTTCTTTTCTTTTTCAAGACTGCTTTGGCTATTCCGGGTCTTTTGTGATTCCATAGGAATTTAGGGTGTTTTGTTCTAGTTCTGTGAAAAATGCTGGTGGTGTTTTGATAAGGATTGCATTAAATGTGTAGGTTGCTTTGGATAGTATAGACATTTTAACAATATTTGTTCTTCCAACCCATGATCATGGAATGTTTTTCCATTCTTTGTGTCCTCTTCAATTTTTTTCATAAGTGTTCTATAATTTTTCTTTCATAAGTGTTTCTAAGTTTTCAGAGTACTGGTGTTCAAAATCATAAGATAGTTAGGAATAAAACTAGACTGATCCTTTTTTTGTCATTAGATTCAGGTTACACATTTTGGACAGGAATGTTATATAAGAACTTTGTTAAAGACAATTAGTGCCATGTTGGGGTGCCTGAGTGGCTCAGTTGTTAAGCCTCTGCCTGCTCTGCTGGGAGCCTGCTTCTTCCTCTCCCACTACCCCTGCTTGTGTTCCTTCTCTCACTGGCTGTCTCTCTCTGTGTCAAATAAATAAATAAAATCTTTAAAAAAAAAAGACAATTAGTGCCGTGTAGGCAGGGAACACATCTTTTTCCTCTCCGTTGTGTACATAGGGTCAAGCACTAGGACTGGTATTTAGAAGGAGCTTAATATTGAATGAATGAATGAATGAATGATGTATGACATAAGATTTTCACTGCTACTTAGGTCTATTATATTTCTACTTGGGAACAGGAGAAAGAGCAGCCTTCTCCTATATTATGGTTCCATTTTTATAATACATGTTTGAAGATTAAATATATCCCAGGACCTCTGTAAAGAGCCTGCAGAGAAGGGAAACGAGATGGGGACTATGGTGTAAGGCAAGCTGTGGTGTCTCTTTACCCTAAGGTGGTTGGTGATCATACCAGGTTCACAGTGGATGATGAATAAGGTTGTCCTCAGCTGGAAAATGACACAGCGAACAGAACCTAGGAATACATGGCCTGTTGCCTTGCTGAGAGAAATTAGTTACTTTGGTTTCCAGATTTTACCAACACCCTCCCCAAACACCAATTTGAATCCTAAGAGTGCCATAGTGAACATTTCTTTCTGTCTCTTCTTAACCAGCAGGGAGAGCCCCATGATTCTCTCTTTCTCTACCATCCAGGTCCCACCCCCCCCACATAAATGTATATTTTCTAACATTTATAGCCAGTGGTTGGAAAGCCATTCACTCCAAATTATTTGTTGTTGAGAAATTGTATAACTTATATTTCTCATTTGGATGTAGCAGGTTTCATCCCTGACACCTGGGGGAAGTGATGTTACAAAAGGTATTCTTTGCCTCACAGAAATGTGTTTTCAGGCTTCCCTTGGGACCCTTTCTCTCTCCAGCTCTGAGTATCTAAGATATTTCTGAAAGGCCTTCCTGAGGCATCTGGGGCTTGGGACTGGATTCATCTATTTAATTCTGCACTTGTGAGTGCCTTATTCACATGGTTCCTGTCCCCTTGCTGAGAGTCTACCTATGCTTGTCTTTGCAATCCTTAATTTCACCAGGTTCCAGAAAAAGCGACCTTTCTCTCCATTTCAGCACTTTATTATCCACAATACTGGTAAACTAAAATAGTGAATGATACCAAAATGAATTTTGTTTGATTTTTAAGTGATGGAGTCCTGCCTGGAGATAATACAGAAAGCGAACAGCTTTAGTGAGAACAATCTATCATGTCACTCTCCCATGGGTGGCTGTATGGCATCGATTCTTTGGCATCTAGAGAGCGAGACAGATGAAGCACGAAGCTTGTTCAGCCCTCAGTGTGTTGTCAGAAGCACTGGACACCTACTGAGAGCTCTGCAACCTGTCTCCATACCTTATTTTCAAACTTTGGAGGAGGCCTTTCCTTAGACCCCAAGACTTAGTTCAAAGAATATGAAAATTGGTATACAACATGTGAAACCCTCAGTTTTTCTAGGGTTTCCATTACACCCAGAGTAACAGCCAAAGTCTTCACAGTGACTCTCAGACCCTATGTGAAGGATCTGGCTTCCTGCTCTCTTGACCTCATCCCCTACTGTTTCCCCCTCATTCACTGTGTCCTGGCACCACAGGCCTCCTTGTGATTCCTCAAAACCTGCCAAGTGCCACTTCATACCCATTAAAAAATGGCTGCTATTAAAAAAACAGAAGATAATGAGTATTGGTGAGGATGTGAAGAAAATGCGACGCTTGTGCCTTGATGGTGGGAATGTAAAATGGGATAGTTGCTGTGGAAAAATAGTAAGGTGACTTCTCAAAAAATTACATACACAAATTCCATGTGATCCAGCAATCCCACTTCTGGGTCCATATCCCACAGAATTGAAAGCAGGGACTCATGAATGTATTTGTATACCTGTATTCATAACAGCATTAGTGATAGCAGCAAATAGGTAAAACAACCAGCATTCCCATCAGTGGATAAACAGACAACAAAGATGTGGAATATACACACAATGGAATATTACTCAGCCTCTAAGAGGAAGGATATGTTGACCTCTGCTACAACATGGATGAACCTTGAAGACAATATGCCAAGTGAAATAAGCCTGTCACAAAAGGATACTATTGTGTGATTACACTTATATGAGGTACCTAGATTAGTTAAATTCATAGGGACAGGAATTAGCATGGTGGTTGACATGGGCTGCTGGGAGGGCAGAATGGGGAGCTACTGTTTAATTGGTACAGAGTTTCAGCTGAGGAAGAGGAACAAGTTGTGGAGTTGGGTGGTGGGAATGGTTGCACCCAACCATTGAAGGTGAGTCTGCCTTGGACCACCCATTTGAAAGTCATATCACACACTCTGAGCACATCCTAACCTTTGCTTGTTTTCCTTTTCCCTGTAGCACTGATGGCAAATACAACACAATATATATTCTTTTTTTTAAAAGATTTTATTTATTTATTCAACCGAGATAGAGACAGCCAGCGAAAGAGGGAACACAAGCAGGGGGAGTGGGAGAGGAAGAAGCGGGCTCATGGCGGAGGATCCTGATGTGGGGCTTGATCCCATAATGCCGGGATCATGCCCTGAGCCAAAGGGAGACACTTAACCACTGTGCCACCCAGGCGCCCCAACACAATATATATTCTTATTACTAATCTGTTATTTTTGTGGGTTATTTTTGCTTCCTACTACAGGAATGTAAGCAACTTGAGTGGAGGGATGTTTTTGTTTTTCTTTGCTTTATCCATAGTACTAAATACATGGGCAGCAGTTTACTTGTTGAATTAATAAATGAAGGACCATGATTGGACACAGACTCCTAGAGAAAGCACAAAGAGAGAGAGAAAATAGGAAAATTACATATTGCATTTGATTTTATAAACACTTTTTTTTACCCTTGTATATGAAACTCAGCCCCAGTTTTCATGGTGGCTTTCATTCTGTTTACCTTCCCTACATATTCTGACCTGTTTCCACTCTGAAAGTGTTGGTTACACATGCAACACACTTACTACTATTTCAAACTCTTGCCCTGAACTCAGCCCTCTACTCTTGTATTCCAGACTGCCCCCTACCAGAGTCCAGGGCTGCTTGAGTTAGGACTTCAGAAACTCTGGGGAAGTCCAGCTATCCAAAATACTTTGTATTTGATTGTTTTGGAGCCACAGGTTTGATTGGCTCTGGAGCTTCATTGTCTTGTAATTTTAAGGAGGAAGAGAGAGTTCATATACTTTGGGATCAAGAAGGAGCTGTGCTCAGAAACAGAAGATTTATATAATCTCTGGAGATGTTGCATTTAAAGTCCACTTCTCTGAAAGTGTGCGAAGCTGAAAACAATGATCTAACATCCTCATTATCCTTCCTCTCAAGTCTTTATCAAACTTGTAGCAAAGCAACTGGTATCCAAACTATTTTTGAAGCTATTCAGGAGGAGACATAAAGCCAATTTCCTGATTGGCAGGAGTATTAACTCCCTACCATGGAAACCAGTGGAAGTTACTGCCTTGAAAAATTTTTTGAAAAGGAGAGGCTCTGAGTGAGGGTGGTACCCTTCTTAGAGACAGCGGACTGAACACAATTACCTCTAAGACTGAGGACAGTGGGTGGGGCTGACTGGGAAAGCAAAACAGCCTGCAATTTAGGGAGTCATTTGTTGGACTTAAAAGGAGCTCTTAGAGGCAATGTGGGAAGGAACTTCAGTTTTGGAGTTTGGAAGGAGCTCAGAGACTGACAGAAACACAGGGAGGAAGAGGGAAGGAAGGGGAAGACAGGCCATTTTGGAATTCATACAAGCTGGCTTCATGTTCCCTGGCCCCTGTCTGCATTTCTTTAAGCATATCCCCTGAGAAACACCTCTTTTGGGAGTAACTGTTTCCTAATTAATTTGAGATTCACAGACCCGGGGCCCTCATTAGGAAATGCTTAGGACGCTCTTGAAATAGAAGATGGTGCATGTTCTAGTCTGCTTACACCTCTGTTTGGCCTTTTCTCTTTTTCCAAAAAACAAAACAAAAGAAAACAAAACAAATCTTTTTCTAGGAATATCAAGATATCATAATCAATACATCTAAATATTCATTTTCTTTGCCCTAACTGCCTCTTTTGGTTGCTTGCTATAATTATGAGCAGATCCTTGTTCTGTGTAGTGAGGATTGGAGTTGGGAGTGTGGAATCCAGAATGAAGAGGCACATAGATCCTGGCCCAGCCCTCCAGAAGCTTTTAGACTATAAAGCAATTTAAGGAACACACTTGGGACACCAGCTGGCAGATAGGGAAAATTAGTTTCATCTGACCATCATGATGGGCTGTAAGTGCTGGTGGGAAGGGGAGGAAGGTTGGAAAATGCGGTCAGTCAGGATGGCTTAGGAAAGGCTTCCTGGATGCAGGGTGGGGAAAGGTTCTAGAATAGGGTTGAGAGAGGCTGCAGGGTCAATATGGACAGAAAGGAGTGAGGAGGGCATCCCTGGCAGGACAGGTAACTTACCCAGGCCAAAGGCTCATCTCAGGAAGGGTAAGTCAGGATGTGTGGAGCTAAGTTAGGAAGAAGGTAATGTATCTGAGGGTAGGGGGAGAATTAGGGCAGGGCTCCGACACTCCAAAGTTATTGCACAGCGAAAGTGCATTTCTGCACATGGTGTTTGATGATGATGTTTCTCTGTGTTGTCATAAGCTGGATTTGTAGTAGGCTCTTTCAGGGCTCCCTTGAGAAGATGGGTGTGCTTTCTCTTCTGTAAGTTTGGTTTTCATTTGTTTGTTCTGCCTGCTTCTGTTGGAGTCATAAAATACAATTATTGAATATCCAGATGTTTTGTTCTTTGGGTTGCTTCTCTGGTATTTTCACACTTTGTCTGTAGGCCCACTTTCGCTCACTTTCAGTAGAAGTGGGAAGAGCACAAGGACCATCCTGCACAACCCAGTTGAGGGAAACAGAAATTATCAAGCATTACCCCTCTCTGACCCCGCCATTCAGATGGTCCTCCTCTGGGATTCCTGCTCAAGGTCCATGGATGGACATCAGAAGAGTGAGTGACATTTTTTTTTGAGGTGACCAACCTCAGAGGGGTCTGTGATTCCACAAATGTAAGAACCACTGTTGTGTCTTTCTTTGGATGGAGGTGGCTCGGGATGGTTCCCCAGAGAGAGGAAGATGGTACAAGCAAACTTAATGTCAACTGTAGGAGCCTCCAGGGACAATTAAAGGAGCTGATGGAGAATGAGTAATTGGGAAAAGGGAAATAGGTTCAGAGGGAAGTAGTCTGGGGATTGCCCCATCTTCCCTTGTTGTGAACTCTCTTTCTAACAGGTATTTCTTCCTTGTATTCTCCATATCCTGATGATTACAGGATTATGGTTCCCCTTCAATTTAAGTCTACTGAATGCCTGCCATCTATCAGGCTCTATACTAGGTGCTCTCACATCACCTCCTGCAATTCCTGTGTTGACCCTGCAGTGCACAGATTGGAGTCAATCCCTCTCTCAGTCATGGGGTGTTTGCACCATTGCTTCCTTTCAGGTGCCCTTTCAATGAATTTTATTTTCCCCTTTCTTCCTTATCTCTATTTGCATTTCCTCTCCTCACTGGAGGCACTTACTTTAGTGTATTTAACAAATGCTCTTCCACATCATGCTCCATATGTGTATTTGGACACATTCACCCATTCAACAGCTACAGTGCACAATTGTGTGAGCATTCTGAATTCCACTAAAATGTGCTTTGTGATAGTTTGTTTCTTCTTATTAAATTCTCATGTTGATCCAGTGAGGGAGGCCAAGTAAGTTTCCTAGTGGGTGAGGAGACTGAGGCTTAGAGAGTTTAAGCAAATTACCCAAGTTCATGTAGTCACAAGGAAGGTCCTAACCTCACATCTAGGATTTCTGACATAATAATGATCATTGTTCTTATTTATATAGTACCCAAACCGCCTATTCCAGATGAGGCATCTGTAGAAAAAAAATTATTATTTTTATTTTTGTTATTATTATTATTACTGTATTGAGCCTTGCATTTCTTGATGCCTGGTCTAACACAGTGAGCCTAGGAATCCCCCCATGTGTTGGCACCAGCTTGGATGAGGGTGTCTAATTAGAGTCCTTAGCATTTCAAGGTGAATCATATGGAATAAAACTGTTTTCATTGTCTCATGAAGGCTGGCTAACAAGCTCAAGTTCTGGTGGATTATTTAGAGCCTGCACATTTATAAAGATGGATTGATTGTCAATGTTTGGTTACTATGGACCAGATTTCAATATTAGATACTAGGTATATTGTATTAAGTCCATATTGTTTGCTGGGCACTGAGCCATGTACCTTATAGGCATCATTTCGCTTACTCCTCACAACTAACCTGTGAGGTATTTACTTTTACTCTCATTTGACTGTTGTGGCAACTAAAGCCCTGACAGGTAAACTAATTTGTCCAGAGTCATTGGGTGTGAGGTTGAGGTGCGATTTGAACCTGAACAGTCTACCTGCAGAGCCTTACTCCTAAATACTGAACTGTGTTGCCTTCCTATAAAGGAAGCTTTTAGAATCCCTTCTCCATGAACTTGAGGACAATTTCTTGTCAGTTGGGGTGGTTTACAGCAGTCATGGGAAGTACAGGAGTCGTGGACAAGAATCTCCAGAGGGAGAGGATCTGAAGTTTGAAAATATCCCTGGTGTCTTCATTATGCTCCCTCTGTCCCCCAAAGTGAGAACTTCTGCCTTAGAACATCCTACCTGGATTATAGGGCCTGAGCATGATGTCTTCAAAAAATTAGGGCTTCTCTAACTGAACGTGGGTAGTTGGTTGCCTGACATTTAAACATTTAAACAAGTGTCCTCAAAGGCAAATAATTCTTTCTCATCCTGTGTCACTCATATCTGCCATGAATGATGTGGGGTCAAGGTTTTATCACAGTTGGTTTCCCCTTAACACCATCCATGTTGTTCATCTTCCACAAGGAAGGGAATACCATGTGTATCTTTACCTGAGCCATTATTTAAAGGTTGCTCGGCTACAGAGGATGTTTCTCAATATCCAGTATATAGGAATTCTGGATTATGGCCTCTTTCAGGTTTTTTTTTTTCTTAGCGTGGTCATTTATTCAACAAATATTTATTGAGCACTTAACTTGCAGTCTGATGAAAGAGTCATGTGACCTGGAATTTGGATACGTTAGGATCAATGGCACATGGGAGAAGCCCGGTGCTAGGAGAGCACATAGGAAGGGCAGCATAAGGGTCAGGGGAGGCTTCCTGGGGAAGCAACTTCTAAGGTGGGAACTGAAAGAGAAGTGGGGTGAGCTAAGTGAACAGGCCAAGAGGGCATTAGAGGCAAGGTAACAGGGTGAGAGTTGAATTTTGCAGCTGGAGCAGGAACTGGACAGGGGTTGAGCCTGGAGGAATAAGCACAGATCAGATTATGAAGAAAGGAAGGAAGGTCTATGAAGGAAGGGCAGTGTGGAACCCTGGAAGGGTTTGAAGCCTGGTCGTGGGTCGGGGACACCTCAAATAGTGTAGAAAGATTCCATAAGTTAAGAATTGACCCTCTTTATCTATCTCATGTGCTTGTTGGTAAATCATAACATTGGAACTGGAGAGTGGCAAATAGAGTCTAGGTGTATTTGTAGACAGAAGGTCTGGCCCATAACCCAAGGGTTCCTTTTGATTATCTATAGAGAAGACTTTTCAAATTTGATTTGCTCTTCCTGTCCTTAAAACCTCTGAGAGCATTTCCTAAAATTCTCTCAAAAGCAAGGCTGAGGAGAGAGCAGAGTGGGGGCTGCATGACTCTGTTCTCTGTGCTCTCCATTACTCATTTCTGGGCATTGCTGTGAATTGTCCATCCAAAGTCATGCTCCCCTTTAGGAAGGGACATTTGAATAGCAGCTGGGGAGGAGGGGGAAGAAGGCACCACACGCAGGGTTCATTCATTAAAAAAACATTCAGCAACAGTTTGAGTTAAAAATAACTGCTTGTGAAAAATTCATGTGGCTTTACAAGTGAGTGTTTTACTACAATCTCACAGAGCAGCACAGATTCTCCAGGCCCTGGCAGCCGACATCACAGATGGTGCAGGGTGTGTATAGAGCACAGTGTGCCCAGTGAGGAGACTGTCTGCAGAAGTGAGGTCACCTTCTTTCCTGGAACCCAGAGAGGAGGAAACAAAAGGAATTGTATAGAGCACAGTGTGCCCAGTGAGGAGACTGTCTGCAGAAGTGAGGTCACCTTCTTTCCTGGAACCCAGAGAGGAGGAAACAAAGGAATTGTATAGAGCACAGTGTGCCCAGTGAGGAGACTGTCTGCAGAAGTGAGGTCACCTTCTTTCCTGGAACCCAGAGAGGAGGAAACAAAGGAATTGTATAGAGCACAGTGTGCCCAGTGAGGAGACTGTCTGCAGAAGTGAGGTCACCTTCTTTCCTGGAACCCAGAGAGGAGGAAACAAAGGAATTGTATAGAGCACAGTGTGCCCAGTGAGGAGACTGTCTGCAGAAGTGAGGTCACCTTCTTTCCTGGAACCCAGAGAGGAGGAAACAAAGGAATTGTATAGAGCACAGTGTGCCCAGTGAGGAGACTGTCTGCAGAAGTGAGGTCACCTTCTTTCCTGGAACCCAGAGAGGAGGAAACAAAGGAATTGTATAGAGCACAGTGTGCCCAGTGAGGAGACTGTCTGCAGAAGTGAGGTCACCTTCTTTCCTGGAACCCAGAGAGGAGGAAACAAAGGAATTGTATAGAGCACAGTGTGCCCAGTGAGGAGACTGTCTGCAGAAGTGAGGTCACCTTCTTTCCTGGAACCCAGAGAGGAGGAAACAAAGGAATTGTATAGAGCACAGTGTGCCCAGTGAGGAGACTGTCTGCAGAAGTGAGGTCACCTTCTTTCCTGGAACCCAGAGAGGAGGAAACAAAGGAATTGTTTCGGTTGTAAGCTACTGAGCAAGGTTTCCTATTTTTCTCCCTATAGATCACATGCATATAATTGAGGTCATAAAAATTATAGTGAGTTTTGCCTGGATGTTTTAGGTGAAATGTATTGGATTTCAGAATTCAAAAAACCACCTACCTGGCTCCTCTTCCTTCTCAGTCATGGACCCTGGATTGGCTTCTGCCCCCACCTCTCCAGTGTTTCCTTCCCAGACAGCCTGGTCCTCTCGTCTTGCAGGTGGTTACTAAGGCCTTGCCCCTTTCTCCTCCCCCTCTCTGTTCACAGTGCCCGTGTGAGCCTAGGTGGGTAAAGGGAAGGGTGGGCTTTACGTTCTTGGCAGTCAGTACAGCTGAATGGATGATGCAAAATGAGGAGAAAGGAGGCCAATGTGACATCTATCCTTGGGTAGTAGATTTTGGGGCTAAGAGTTTTAAGACTGAGAGACTAATATTTGTATTTTAAACTCCGATGATACATAAAACATGGGTCTGTAATTGCAGCAAGGCCCTCTAGTCCATGAATTAATGTGTCATAACTCACGCACAATCACCGTGCGCACATACTACCTGTGAATTCTTGCACATTTATTTCCTGTTGTGTCTTACCGCCTAATTAGTACATGAAGCTACATGATTTATGAACTCCAAGGGATTATGTTATGTGGCGTGTAGAAAAGGAGAATGTTGGGGTGCCTGGGTGGCTCAGTTGGTTGAGAGTCCAACTCCTGATACTGGCTCAGGATTAGATCTAATGGTTGTGAGTTGCGTACCGAGTTTGGCTCCATGCTGGGAATAGAGCCTACTGGAAAATAAAGTTAAAGAAAAGCTGAGTGTTGGGTCCTATTTGGTAGTTTTTCTGGGAGGAAAGCAGGATTGATTTTTCTATATCTTTTGGTGTCAGTTTCTGTGATACTTGGGCTGCAACAAGTTACATGCGACTTTTCAGTTTCTGTGTTGGTTGAACACCATTGTTCAGTACGTATTTCTTGTCTCCCTAGGCATTATGGAAGGATAGCATTTACCAGAAGAAATATGAAGCAGCAGCTCTGAAGCCTGAGCAGCAGACCTCGGCAGCCGCAACCCGACTTGGCTTAACTCAGCCTCACTGAACCAGATTCAACACTGTTGGCTCCCTGGGCTTGCTACAGCTCTCTGATCCTTAGAATCTCTTCAATTCCAGCTAGAATGCTGCGTCAGGCACTTCGCAGATTTGGTCAAAAGCTGGTACGCAGACGTCCGCTGGAGAAAAGAGTGTTTGAGTATGAAACTGGCATAAAAATGAGCACTCTGGATTTAGTGGCCCTGGGTGTGTGCCGCACAGTGGGTGTTGGTGTGTATTTCCTGGCTAATGAGGTGGCCAGTAATCAAGCAGGACCATCCATTGTGATCTGCTTTCTGGTGGCCGGCCTGACTTCATTGTTGGCTGGGCTGTGCTACGCAGAGCTGAGTGCCCGGGTTCCCCATCCTGGCTCAGCATATCTCTACAGCTATGTCACTATGGGTGAACTCTGGGCTTTCATCACTGGCTGGAACCTCATCCTCTCCTTTGTTGCTGATGCGTTCATTATGATCCAGGCCTGGTTCTTACCTTTTGACATCCTGACTGGGACCCGGATCTCTGAGACCCAGCATGAGAGCATCTCAGAGCAAGTTCCCCAATTCTTTGCAGACAATGTAAAATACCTTTTTGTCCTCTTTCTGTTTTTCTTCATGGAAATTCAATATGTGGGGTTCCATGGGTTACTCAGAATTTTCCAAGTCTTCACATTGGTGAAGCTTTTGGTTCTCAGTTTTATCATCATCTCTGGCTTCATTAAGGGGGACCTACACAACTGGAACCTCACAGAAAAGGACTACGTACAGGCTGGACTCAATGACTCCTCTCGCTTGGGTCCTCTGGGCTCTGGAGGATTCATGCCTTTTGGCTTCCAGGGGCTTCTCCGAGGATCAGCTTCCTGTTTCTATACATTTATAGGTTTCAGCGTTATTGTTACCAGAGTCAAAGAATCACACAATCCCCAGCATTCCATCCCCATGGCCATTGTGGTTTCACTGCTCATCTGCTTTTTGGTGTATTCCCTGCCTACTATGTTGTAGTTATTGTAATATTTTGTATACCAGCTTCGACCTGGGAGCACCTTGCCTGAGATATTTCTCCATATTGGCTGGGCCCCTGCCTACTATGTTGTAGTTATTGTAATATTTTGTAATTTTTTGGTCTACAGCTACATGAGCTTTACATTCCCCATAAGTGTGGTGATATACATGATGGCAAAGGATCGCCTCCTGTTCCCTTTTCTTGCCAGGATCCGTACTGGCACATATGGCTACATTGTAGTCTCTGTGATGTTTATCATTATTGCAGCAATAATGATATTCTTCTTTGGACTCATTGATCTTCTGGACCTGAGGTCAATTGGGACCCTGATATCTTATTCCCTGGTAGCTTTTTGTGTTCTCATCGTCAGGTATCAGCCTGAGAGGAGGAAGGAGGAAAATGAAGAAGCGCTGCAGGGGGAGAATGAGGGAGATGAAGCACAGGTGCAGGAGGAGAACGGACCTGCAGCAGAGAAGCTGACTCTACAGGGACTATTTTTTCCAGGCAGCCCCACCCCCACTCCACTCTCTGGCAGGATTGTCTATGTTTGCTCCTCACTGCTTGCTCTGCTGCTGACTCTCCTCTGCCTGGTGCTGGCCCACTGGCCAGGTCTGCTTTCTGGAGACCCAGGTCCGATCACAGTGGTCGTGCTGCTCCTGGCGCTCATCACTGGGGTCACTGGGGTCATCTGGAGACAGCCACAGAGCTCCACTCCCCTTCCCTTTAAGGTCCCTGCTCTGCCTCTCCTCCCACTCCTGAGCATCTTTGTGAATGTCTCCCTTATGATGCAGATGACAGCTGCCACCTGGCTGAGATTTGGTGTCTGGATGCTGATTGGGTTTGCTATCTACCTCAGCTATGGGATCCAGCAAGCCTGTTCGTTTATCCGCACTTAAGGGCCCAGACTGTAGACCTTGAACTCAGCAGTGCCAGTACTTATTTGACCTGACATCATCACCTGAATGCAGTCTGGTCACCTGCACAATAATGGGAGTACTCTCAAGCACATAGAAATCTAGAGCTCCTATGAGATATTGGTGGGGGAACTGTAACAGAGCTCTGCATCTTTGGTTGTATAAGCTCTTTGTTTATTTTCAGTATTAACCTCTTATTGATATACCATTTGCAAATATCTTCTCCCATTCATTAGGTTGCCTTTTTTGTTGTTGTTGGTTTCCTTTTCTATGTGAAAGCATTTTAGTTTCATGAATTCTAAAAGATATATGCACCCTTTTGTTTTTTGCAGCATTATTTACAATAGCCAAGATATGGAAGCAACCTTAGTATCCAAGGGTAGATGAATAAATAAAGATGATGTGGTATATATGTATGTACAATGGACTATTACTCAGCCATAAAGAATAGAACCTTGCCATTTGTAACAACATGGATGGACTGGGTGTATATAATGCTAATTAAAATATGTCGGTCTCAGTAAAACAAATGCCATATGTTTTCACACTTATGTAAATTTTAAGAATTAAAAAAAATTAAAAAATAAAAGGAGAGACAAACAAAAAAACACCCCAGACTCCTGAATACAGGGAACAAACTGGTGGTTGCCAAAGGGGAGACAGGTAGGGGAATGGATGATTTAAGTAAAGGGAATTACAAGTACAATAATCTTGATGAGCGCTGAGAAGTGTGTGGGATTGTTGAATCATTGTATTGTGCACCTGAGAGTAATAAAAGAACACTGTATGTTCATTATACTTCAGTTAAAATAAATAAATAAAAAAATAAAAAAAATAATAAATAAAACTAGAAAAAGACCAAGAAAAGATGAAATAAGGTCCCTGCCCTTAAGAAGCTGATACTCTAACACAAGGGTAAAGCATAGCTACAACACAAAGTACAAAGTGTTGTCATAAGTAACATACAAACAAAGTGTCGTGGGAATCAGAGTGGAGAATGATCATTTGTGGCGGCACAGAGGTGAGAGCTGATTAGTGAAATCAGAGAGTACTGGTAGAGGAATGGCATTTGAGTTGGCTCTCTCCAAGGATAGATAGGATTTTGCCACACGTGTGTAGCAGGGAGAGATTGTAGGCAGAGAGAACAACACCAGGAAAAGCACACAGGGAAATGAAGAAAGCTGTGGAGCTTGCGTCTTGGCTGTGTGAGGGGACAAGAGAGGATGCACAGGTGGGCTGGAGCCAGAGCTTTCCTCTGAGTACAAAGCACTTCGGCTTGGAATCCACTACCAAAATCCCTAGGGTTGGCACTTCTCTTAGCGACATCTGCATTCTTGGACTTTAAAGTTTCTCTGCTGTTGTGCTCTTTGGCCACATGTCCTGGGTTCTCCTCCTGTTTACACCACTAACTAGCAATGTGACCTTGAGCAGGTTGCTCAGTTCCTTCCATGCCCTGCTTATTTATCTGTAACAGGAGAGGTGACAACGAACATTTCTCAAATTCCATTTCCTTAAAATTTTCTAGGATTTTCTCTGGTCTTCTGTCCTGTTATTCTCTTAACTAGGTCTCTCTACTGCAGGTGGTTTGAACCTCTATCCTGCCCACTCTTCACTACAAACCATTGTTGGAGCTGTAGTCACCCAATAAATAACACCCCATTTCCCCCTCCTATGTTTAGACAAACTGATAATCATGACATAGAGACAGATGATTAAATCATCACCTACAGATCTGCAGCCTAATTGGCTCACTACTCCTGTATCACTACATTAGACAGACTTACTCCTCATCCCAAGTAGTGCCAAGCATCCCTCACCTGCCATCGCAGGAGAGAGTGTGCTTTTATTGGTTTTTCTTCTGTATGAGCAGGTTGGATTGCATTTGTCCAGTGGGCAGGTTTGTTCTGGACAAAAAAAAGGAGACCAACAAACAATTGGAAGAAGTTAAGCCTGGAATGCTCAATGTGATGTCTTCTCTTCATTAATCAAGGTCCCAGTGAGAGAGGGCCCCGTGGATAGTGGCCAGGAATAGTACTCTGCTCTGTGGTGCTCTGACTTCAGGGGGTGTCATGACAGTTGTGAGCCCATGGAGGGCTTGTGAAAACAGATCCCTGGGTCCCTGTCCCCAGTGTTTGGAATTCAGGAGGTCTGGGTGGGGCCAGTTCCCACATGATGCTAATGCTGCTGGTCCAGGGGACACACTTTGAAAACCAAAGCCCCAGCTGAAGCCTCCTCATTTATAAAGATGAAGTGAAAGGAGCCCTTTGTACACTCACCTTCATTTAATGACACGTTTATATGAAAATACCATCGTTAATACTTTCACATTGGGCAAATCATAATGAATCCTTTCACAATCATATGTATATCAAATTAACACTATGTACATTTTAAACATCTTTCAATTTTATATGTCAATGGTACCTCAATAAATCTGCAATTGAAAAATAGCATACCACAGTTATCTTTATTTTCTTTTTTTGTTCCTGATTATAGATCATGGGTAAGGAGTGTATCCTGTTCACTTTCAGAGCATCCAGCTGGGGTCCAGGCACATAATGAGCATTTAATAAATTCATCTTAAATTGAACGGAGCCTTACACATTTCCTTGGTATGGAAAATTCTCTTCTTTCAGGCTAGCATGTGCTATTCCTTTATTTTTTATTTTATTTTATTTTTTGGGGGGAAAACTACAGGATTTATTTTTCATTCATTCTGAAAATACGTTTTTCTATGCCATATAGAAAACGTGATCTTTTAGAATAGGGCTAAGAGAAGACTTTGGTGTCAGTCTTTATATTATTATTATTACCTTAAACTTCTGGATGAACTACTAAACGTTAATACATATTCTTTGCACAAATATGGATGATGATCCTTTTCATCCTGTGAAAGATATTCCTCTAGCAGTAAAAACAGTCTACCTTTCAGATTTTCTTATAAGATAAAACAGCGGTTGGTAAAGTAGCTGTTTGTATTAAGGTATTGAGAATCTATGGTAAATCTATATTTAAAGTATTTTTTTGTAACCTGACCCCTTCTCAAGCTTAAATCATACTGACTGTTTTGGTCAGATTAAAACAGCACAACAGAAGATTAAATTCAAGTTATGGCACTGAGAATAAGAAACAAATTGTGTAACAGTCATTACCTCTGTGTCATGTTAGGCAGAATGACACATGGACGATCAAATGCATGATGACAAATCAGTCTTTGGCTTTGGACACAGGTCCATAAATATTTTGCACATGCTTGGAGTACATGGATGTCCAGTTTAAAACTATCTTCTGGGAGACTTCCTTGACAAACAGCATTTCTCTCCATCCAGAACTGTATCTGCACCCAGCATCTAGAACCATACCCGGCACTTGTAGTTTTGCCCTGTGCAGCTGTGCCTGAGTTCTGGTGACTGTCCTGTCTGCTCCATCCCCGTGGAGTCTTGCTCAGGACAAGGAGCAGCTTCTACATTTCCTCTAGATCCAACAGTAAGAACAGTGTTGTTCATTCAAAGAGCCACAGGACAATACAGCCCTGGGGCAGGAGAATGCCTGACATGACCTCCACTGGTCCTGCTCCATCTCTTCCCATGGGGTGTGGGGAGGGGCTGGAAGGAGTGAAATTGGTAGAAGACCCAACCGGCTCTACCTCATTCCAGGGAATCCCTGATGATGAGACTGGCTCCAGTGTGGACACAACAGGCATCCTTCTTGATGCAGTCAGTTTTATGCTTTGGTATAGGAGGGCCAGTGTTTTTCTATTGTATTTAGGTATGGGGCCTGCCCTGGGAGGGAGGGAGGGCAGTTACTTTGCTACTTGCTGAATTTCTCATGTTCCCAACAGGAAGTAGGTGGCTTCAGGCAAGCCTGCCAGAGGCCTTATTACCCATATACTTACCTACTCCTTTAGATGCTTTTCTGAAGAACTGGTGCAGAAACCTTGTGAGTGCATCTATGCTTCTTTGGGGAGAGAGTACTGATAACCCATATGGGGAGAAAAACAGCCTGAAATAGGAGGAATTCAGACCTAGATATAGATTGAGGCATCATTGTTCTGGAAGGAAAAGTCTTAGTAGAAACAGAGAGAGAGGTATTGGTCAAGAGACACTTCCTGGAGGTTGATGCCTATGGAGCAATTTGGGAAATAGAAGACAGGGAAGTTGGAAAAGAAATGGGACAATAATTCTAGGCACATGGACATTTAAGAGTCATGAAGGAATGAGACTCTTGTGAAGGATGTGTTTTCACATTTGAAGGGAATTTATGAGCCAGGTTTGTATTGTGTATTGTGCCATGGAACTAGATTTCTGATTCAGGAAGGGCTGAGATATGATTCTCATTGCCATCTGGATGATAGACAGATAGAAGGATGTGGACAGATAGACTCTTCCTGGGAGACATTTGTAGCAACTGCTACAGTTATGTAAACTAGCAGTGAGGGTATCACCTGGAAGCTTCTTAGAAATACAAAATCTCACGCCCCCAGCAGATATGCTGACTCAGAATCTACATTTTTAACAGGCTCCCAAGTGATTTGTAAGGTCTTTCAGGTTTGAGAACCCCTTACTTAACCTGATGGGTGACAGATGTCTGGCCTCAGATGAGCGCTATGGAAGGTCTGAAAACTCTGGAATTGGGAGCACAAGAGGAAGGGCCTAGGCTGGGGAAGTTGAATTTGGAGAAGAGAGAGAAGTGAGGGGTCTGACTGCCCTCCTCTCTCCTGGCTTCCCATTCCAGTCACTATGGCAGGGTTTAGCACTCTGCCTACTGTGGGGAAAAAAGCCAGCAATGCCCTCCCTTGAGTCGGCCTGGTCCTTAGGGGGCTCCCCTCAGGCAAGCATTGGGTGGGTGGGGATTGTTGCCAATTCTGTTACCCTTCCTTCATATGACAGCCTGAAAGGGACTGGGAAGGTCATACTAGTCATGCCCAGCCTCAGGGTTGTTCTTTCCCTTAGTCAAACAAGTGATAAAGTGATGACACTAATTGAGGGGCTATGGAGGTTGGGGGATGAAATAGGAGTTCTTAACTATCTGTCCTGGAAATTAGGCTACTTTCATCTTTCAAATGCTTCCAGGAGAGACCAGATGTATAAATAAGCGGTTATACCTTGCTGGGGACCAAATTAATGTTTTTAAGGGATCTTCTGATGTTTTTAATGGGTTAATAACAAACTATAGGATACCTATAATCCCAGAGACCTTGACTGATAGTCAAGGTGGGCATTGGAGTTACCAGGTGGGCATTGGAGAATTTTCTTAGGCTTTTGAGGGTTTGTGTACCTCATCCCCTATAAGAATAGGTGTTGAAGAGAGGCCAATATTAAAGGGAAACAGGTAGAGATTGAACATGAGGCAGAATTTTCTGAGTTCAGACAGTGACCTAGGAGATGGAAGGGCACAGGCTCTCTGGCTGTGTGGATGGCTGTCTCACTTGGGTGTGGAAAGCCTCAGATGGGCTCCCGCCCAGAAACAGGAAATGTACAAAATGAACTCTCAAAATCTTTGTTTTCCCAAAAATTCTCCAGTCAACTTCTGAAATGAGAGGCTGGGGTGGATATATGGTGTATGTAAGGTGGTATGGCATGGGGATGATGAAGGACAGAAGAAAAAACACAATCTTATTAGAGCACTGAAATCTGCTATCAATTCTCCTAAATCTCTTTGGATTTAGAAGAAGGTATTGGACATTAGGGATAAAATAGAGTTTTAGGTTTACAGGTCCTTTCTTTCTCCATGTATTTATCTTGTGTCATAGATTTTAAAACCTCCTATGGGAAAGGAACATCTCTGTCATGTATTACTTCTTTACATTTCCACAGCCCCAAAATTATGATGATGTTTATATAGCTACCATTTGCTGAGTATTCCAAACACTCTACATAATTAGCTATGTAATACAAAGCTGAATGAGGTGAGTGTTGTTATGCTCATTTTACAAAAGTTGAAACTAAGGCTCAGAGAGGTTAAGTCATTTGTGCAGAGTGAGTAGTGAAGGTAACATTTGTACCAGTTTGAGCAAAGTTTTGTGCCTGTAATCCCTGAGCTATACTCTGCACAGTAGTGGCTCAGGAAGGATTAGATGATCTTTGAAAAAATGGCATATCTTGATGAAGTCCTAAAAGTTCATTTTTGCTTTTGTTTCCCTTACCTTTAGAGACATGTCTTGAAAGAAGTCATTGTGGCTAATGTCAAGGAGGTTACTGCCCATGTGCTCCTCTAGGATTTTCATGGGTCCTGTCTCACATTGAGGTCTTTCATTCATTTTGAGTTTATCTTTGTGTATGGTGTGACAGAATGGTCCAGTTTCATTCTTCTGCCTGTGGCTGTCCAATTTTCCCAACACCATTTATTGACGAGACTGTCTTTTTTCCATTGGATATTCTTTCCTGCTTTGTTGCAGATTAGTTGACCATAAAGTCGAAGGTCCGTTTAACGGGTCTCTATTCTGTTCCACTGATCTATGAATCAGTTTTTGTGCCAGTACCCTGCTGTCTTTATGATCACAACTTTGTAATATAGTTTACAGTCAATCATTGTGATGCCCCCAGCTTTGGTTTTCTTTTTCAACATTCCCCTGGTGTTTTGGGGTCTTTTCTGGTTCTATACCAATTTTAGGATTGTTTGTTCCAGCTCAGTGAAAGATGATGATGATATCTTGATAGGGATTGCATCGAAAGTGTAGATTCCTCTGCGCAGCATACAGATTTCAGAATGTTTATTCCTCCAATCCATGAGCATGGAATGTTTTCCCATCTCTTCATATCTTCATCAATTTCTTTCATAAGTGTTCTGTAGTTTCTAGAGTATAGATCCTTCACCTCTTTGGTTAGGTTTATTCCTAGCTATCCTATTGTTTTTTGGTGCTATTGTAAATGGGATTGATTGCTTAATTTCTCATTCTTCAGTTACATTGTTAGTGTAGGAAGGCAACTGACTTCTGTGCATTAATTTTGTATCCTGCCATGTTGCTGAATTGCTGTATGAGTTCTAGTAACTTGGGGGTGGAGTCTTTTGGGTTTTCCACATAGAGCATCATATCATCTGCGAAGACAGAGAGTTTGACTTCTTCTTTGACAATTTGAATGCCTTTTATTTCTTTTTGTTGTCTGATTGATGAGGCAAGGACCTAGTACTATGTTGAACAATAATGGTGAGAGTGGGCATCCCTGTCCTGTTCCTGACATTAAGGGAAAAGGTCTCAGTTTTTCCCTATTATGAATGATATTAGCTGTGGGCTTTTCATAGATGGTTTTTATGATATTGGGTTATGTTCTCTCTATCCCTATACTTTGAGGGGTTTTATTCAGGAAAAGATGCTGTATTTTGTCAAATGCCTTTTCTGTATCAATTGAGAGGATCATACGGTTCTTGTCTCTTCTTTTGTTAATGTGATCTATTAAGTTGATTGATTTATGAATGTTGAACCACTCTGGCATCCCAGGAATAAATCCCACTTGGTCATGGTGAATAATCCTTTGAATGTACTGTTGAATCCTATTGGCTAGGATCTTGTAAAGTATTTTGGCATCTATGTTCATCAGGGATATTGGTCTGTAATTCTCCTTTTTGATGGGGTCTTTGCCTGGTTTTGGGATGAGGGTAATGCTGGCCTCATAGAATGAGTTTGAAAGATAAAAATCTTTTGCATAGCAAAGGAAACAGTTAACAAAACTAAAAGGTAACCTACAGAATGGGAGAAGATATTTGCAAATGACATTACAGATAAAAGGCTGGTGTCCCAGATCTATCAGGAACTAATCAAACTCAACAGCCAGAACACAAATAATCTGGTAAAGAAATGTGCAGAAGACATAAACAGACACTTCTCCAAAGAACATACAAATGGCTAACAGACACATCATTAGCCATCAGGGAAATACAAATCAAAACCACAATGAGATACTACCTTACACCTTTCATAATGGCTAAAATTAGCAAGTCAGGGCACAACAAATTTTGGCAAGGATGTGGAGAAAGGGGAACCCTCTTACACTGTTGGTGGGAATGCAAGCTGGTACAGCCAGTCTGTAAAACAACATAGAATTTCCTCGAGACGTTAAAAGTAGAGCTATCCTACGACCAAGCAATTTCACTACTAGGTATTTACCCTAAAGATACAGATGTAGTAAAAAGAAAGGGCCCATGTACCCCAATTTTCACAGCAGCATATCCACAATAACCAAATTGTGGAAGGAGCCGAGATG